>NC_091123.1:38738817-38866317 GCF_040183065.1 Periplaneta americana
ATCTATAAACACGCAGTGACAATGTTTTTAAACACTTTTAGATTTAATATCTGACACATTCTTATTTTATTAAGTATTAAGTGACGTTGAGATCCTAGAACTGCTTAAAAGTCCTGCATATTATATTATATAACGACATACTGGTTTTATTGCGCAGTTTATTCTCTGTTCATTACGTCAGAGTATGAGTCTCTGTGTCCACTTTGAGCGCATTTGCCTCGTGTCTGGCCGCGTACTGCTGTTGAGGTTGAAACATTCCTATGCCAGACGGAAGGGAATCGAATGCGGAAATTTTCACTCTGGATAAATTATCATCATCATCAACAACAACAACAACCATACTGGTTGGGTCCTTTCGCCCATTCCGGCTTCAACGTCTTGTCACTTAATTTAAAATTGTGTTGATCTCTTATACAAATTGTTCGACTAAAACATCTGTTCTCTCAATTTCTTGCATGTGCGGCCTTCGTCTGCAATTTAATATTATTCTAGGGGATCTGTTCTTTTCTCTTCCGTTCTTTGTGTGTCTTGAAGTCGTTTAATTTAGTATTCCTTGATTTTTATATTTATGCCAATATCTGTTATCTGGAGTCCCTCGCATATTACGTCATAATACGTTTTATTGCTGAAAATATTAAAATAGACGCAAAGTAATATCATACTGTATATTTGTTACAAACTGCGTCCTATACCGTCGTTTACTGTATATGACTTATTAATGTAAAGATACTCAACGATTTTATATTCCGTGTAAATATGTGCATAAATTTGAATTGAGTTGAATTGAATTTAAGGCTCAGGACTGCGATCTTTCAACATTTATTTCGCTAATGATCAAACGAGACGCATTCCCAAACCCACACAGGCTGACTAAACTAAGTTTCGTTGCGTATCCAGGTTTCGAGCAGGCAACCCCCTCGTCCATACGTCAGCCCGATCTCATTATAATCTTTTCCTATTATCTAGCATTATTTGAAATATATTAACATTCTATGTATATTAGTTTAATTTTGTTACACAGTTCGTATTTCATTATTTAATTAATAATTCATAGTATTTTACTGTTCAATTCACAAGTGACTCTTGTATACACGTAAATTTTATCTAATCAATTTGTCGTGAACTTTGTAATTTGTAAATTGTTACTTCATAATATATATGCATACTTTTTGCTGCTCTTTTGAGTGGACGAGAAGGTCTTACGGCCTTACTTCTGTCAGCTAAAACATTATTATTATTATTATTATTATTATTATTATTATTATTATTATTATTATTATTATTATTATTACTATTAGTATTATCTCTGCGACGTCAACCCGTATACTAGGAATGCTATGGAATGTTGACGGAATGGATAAATGTTGACGAAATGACGTAGATAGATGCCTAATATGGGGAAAAGGGAGAACCCTGAGAAAAACCCTAACTCCAACCTTCTTCACCACGTGTGTCATTATAGATATATGACTATAAGCCTAGCAATGTCCCCAAGAAACGGATCTCTGTTTCTTCAAGTCTTTCATATTGGCGTCTAGTCATCGTCCAACATTCATAAAAGAACAGAAGTTTTAATATTTTGCTATTAACTTGTGTAGTTTCAATAACAGTTCCCTTCTTGCTTTTCCAGCTGGAATTTTTAAGATAGATTAATGTTGTACATTTTATTCCAATTGCTTGGTTTGCAAGATTTGGAAGACAGACGTACAAACAACTGAACAAATGTATTGAACCTCAATTAGACCTACAACTACGCAGATGCACAGTTAAAACGCATTTCTCCTGCTACATAATTGAAAATTGTATTCATTTCCGTCTATTACTGTACGTCGTAAATTTTTTAATTTATTCTAGAACATTCTTCAGACGTTATTCTATCTACATTCTCATTGGCTGACGTACTTCCTACACACAACTACTGCCCTCTGCATGTGGTGATTGGAACATGATATCTGTTTAGTCGAACGGCGACGGGAGACGAGTGCGGTTTGGTTTTAAGTTTCAAGCGGTAAGTCAAGGTACGAGATTTTTTTCTTTTGAAATATATCCTTCTTCAGAATTGTTCAAAAAGTAGTTCAAACTGAAATAGGATATAAATTTAAAATAAAGTTAGGAACTAATTTACAATTGGATATTTTTAATATACAAGAGGCTTTAAATTACAACGTGAAAAGTAACTTTAGCTTTTCCATGCGTCCTAACAGTCTTCCGTATTTATTATAGTTCAGTAAATGCTAAAGATTATTGGAAACGTAAAATGTAACGTAGTTTTAGACAAATTCGATTACAAAAGGTTAATTTCTTCATCACAACGTTTATAATAACCTTCCTTATATAGAATACGATCTTTGCATTTGGAGGCGCCATTTAACTGGTTATCAAAGTATGCTAAGTCGGTTTTTAACATTAATTTTCTATCTTAAGTTTAATTTATTGAACACCACTGCTCAAGATTTGCATGGAGAAATGAAAACTGAGATTCCGTCCTTCACTTAAGGATTCTAAAATGTGGAGATACAATTTTAAAAATTTTAGTTCATTTGAAAAAAAAATGGCTTTGAGGGGGTAAATATAATAATAATTCTCATGGACATATTTTGGAAACGTGTTTGAAGATAGTCTAATTGGCATTAGTATAATGTGGAACTTTTTATACGATCTGGTATAATTGCACATTCTAGGAAACTTGGCAAGGAGATTACATTGAAAGAATTAGAGAACGTTATTAAAATTTATGACCGAAAATGGGTGAGGGATTCACGTTTATCTGTATTTTTAATGATAAAATTTATCGTAATCTGGCTAACATTGCATCTTCTGTCCAGGGATACCTGTGGAAGAGAGGCGTTCGCTGGGAACGTAGGTGCCATGCCAGGACACGATTTCAGTGCTTTTCTTCATTGATGATACAGGTGAGCATATTTTTTATAGTTACGAAAATTGTCTTGCAGTATTTGCTACACATGACGTGATCTGACTAAAACAATGAAAACTAAAACCATACCTATAAGTTTTAGAATTGAGGAGTGTTCCCAAAAGGAGTTGTCTATTTTTATGGAAGGATTGAGCTATTTTTGGTCAATGTTACTTATATCCCGCCCACTATAAAGACATAGGCTAATTTTACACATATTTAGTATAACTTGTTGCTTCTTTGACAGGTTAGGTTTGGTTAGTTTAGGTTTTTGTTAGTCTACCTTGCATATACGATTATAGCGCAACATTGGCAGTGATAAAAGTGAAATATTCGTTCAGTGGGCGTTGGATACTCTACATTCACCCTATTTTTTATATTCACTGATCCATGAACTGAGTGGGTTTTCAAATGACATGCACAATGACACAAACTTTTAGACCAGTATTGACGTTATTTTTTAAGAAAATAAGCTAAAAAAATACCATGAAGGGGGGGGGGTCTAAAAATCATATATATAGCCTATGTACGACTATAAATAATACAATTGGCAAATGCACTGAGCGAGCTTTGGAATCAACTCCAATAAAGTAGGCTTCGAAAATATATATATATATATATATATATATATATATATATATATATAAAACTGTAAAAAATATTTTTAATGAAATATTTTAATTTCACATGTTGTATTAACAAATTCAAAACTTCGGGGTTCGCGCTTCCGTACAGGGGCACCGGCATTTCTCTAAGGTTATAGACCAGTTTAGGGAAACGCTTTATCACTGCACAGTGAACTGCCACCATTTTGAAATAAAAAATAATTATAATAATCGCAGCTCACCTTTTCTTCACGAGAAGTGCTCAAATATTTTTTTCCTGTACAGACATTTCAAGGATTTTGTGATTTGCCATTCAAAGGCAGGAACTATTTCAAAATTTGGAAGTGATAATTTTGGGTTCCTGAGAGACGTCTCTTGAATTTACGTATAATTAGCATTTAATATAAAATGAACACGCACACTAAGAAATGAGTGTACTTATTATTGAAACTTATGTTTTCAGCCGACGTGTTAACCCCTGGCAGTCATTATGTGCAAGCAGCATCATCATCTAACTCCACTGGGCGTCCATGATGCAGCTGTTCATGATGGACTTGAAGGTGGGGTGTATTTGGGGGACTAGGAAGGTGTGGAAACTGCTGGTTCAGGTCCCATTCCCCAAGATATACAGGTAAGGGGCAGGGATTCTTGAAACTTTTATAATATTTTGCTTTCTTAATGTACAAAATATGAAAGAGCCTAGACCAAATAGCATTAGTAGTACATGAAATTTATTAGAAATTATTATTATTATTATTATTATTATTATTATTATTATTATTATTATTATTATTATTATTATTATTATTATTGCAAAAAATTTAAAATATGAAGAAAACTGTTGATGTTACACAAAAATCTATTCAGAGATTTTAACGGAAACCTATGTTTTCAGGTAATGTGACGTCACCTGGCAGCCACTATGTACCTGCAGCACCATCTAACCCCCTGGGCGCCCATAATGCAGCTGCTGGTGGTGCTGTGCTTCGACGACTAGGTCTCCTTGTAGATTTCTGCTGGTTCAGGCCACAGTCTATACGGTTTACTGGTGAGAGACATGGATTATTCTTGATGAATGTGAATATGGCTTGTCACCCTATCTATTCTGTCCTGCTGGTCCTTCACATTCCAGTATTCGGGCCTGCAGTCCCGTTCTTACACTAGTTACTTCATTCAAAGGCCGTATTAAGTGATCAGCACATGCCCTTCACTACCTTTATTCATAACTGTGTCTATACATGTCCATCCATTTCATTTATCACTCACTATATTTTGAAATTTATTATCTATAACTCACTATCGTACTACTCTCATCTCATTGTATTTCCCCTACTCCTAATAATTTAATTTACTATTTAATTCTGACCCTACTTCCTCTGCATTACCTATTCTTGTGCCATTGCTAACTATCCCTTGTATTGGTCTTATGATAAAAATTAATTTCATGTTTTTTTATTCAAAATTGGCTTACTTCTTTCTTCATTACTTATTAGTCCCTACTGACATATAACTCATCTTGGCTAATCCCTATTCCTATCTCACTTTACTCTTTAAGGATATGTGAACCTGAATATTTAAAAAAAAAATATCTTTCGTTTTTGTTTTTGCATTAAAACATTATGCAGTGTTTTCTGAATTCTGTGACGTATAGTTTTTATATAGCTTATTTATTTGTGGACATGTTCTAATACAATAAAGGTCAACAAAGACATTCACTTTCAACTTTAAATAAACTAAATTTTCTTAAAGTTGTAATTTTCCACACTGATTTCACATCCATTTATGCAAAAAGTGGACTACAATAACGCCCAGCTCTTTGAAAATAAAAAGAATTACGTCACAATACATTATGTAAATTATATATAGGACACCAAAAATTGTTACAATTAACAGCTCTACATGGCCGAGCGTAGTCCAATTTTTATAAGTATGTATTCATTGCTTGTCGTAAAAAATTAAATATATTAGAGAAACCATAACAATGATATGGTAATCAAATAACTGCAAATTGTTTTTTCATACTCTAGTAAAACTGGCTTTAAAAATTATTAGTAACTTTTTCATACTTCTATCAGTTATTAAGTTCTAATAAATGTTGTTACTGTAGGTCTACATTGTAACTTTGTCCACTTGTGAGTTACTTGACTTGTAAATGTTCATAAATTTAGATCCTGCATTTTCTAATATTTTTTGTGATCGTTCACGTAAATATTTCCTTAATTCATTACACTACTCAATTGCTTATCTTCTCACTACGTATAAATATCATCATGATCTACAATTATTCAATTACGCTTCGTCCTTTCTCTGTACAGATTCCTCTGCTATTTTTCCCCCTCTGACATATAATTTTCTTAAATTATGTATTGGCTTTCTTTTCTTATTACCTGTTTCTCATTAACCGATCGATTCACATTATCTATACTTCCCTTATTTTCACCGCTTCTCCTTTTTTCCCTTATCTTCTTTCCTGGAAATTATTCTTATTTTATTTATATTATCTTACTTTCTCAATTTTGAAAATATAAAGAAAACTACTGTTTCTACCAAAAATCGATTTCGAGATTTTGACTGAAGCATATGTTTTCAGCTAACGTGACGGCATCTGGAAACTACAGTGTGCAAGCAGGACCATCTGACACCCTAGGTGCCCGTGACGCAGCTGTTGATGGCGAGGATATTGGTGCTGTGCTTGGACCACCAGGCATCGTGTGGATGCTGTTGCAGGTCACAATCTATAGGATGCACTGGTAAGACAGAGAGGTATTATTCATAAATTTGTATTATTTTAAGTACACAATTTACAAAATACAAAGAAAATTATTGATGGTATAAAAATTCCATTCTGAGATTTTTACTGAAATTTATATTTTTTAGTTGATGTGATGACACCTGGAGGCCACTATCTTCATACAGCACAATCCAACCATCTGGGCGTCCATGATGAAGCTGCTAGCGGCAAGAATATTGATGGTGCTGTGCTTGGACCACTAGCCTCGTGTGGATGCTGGTGCAAGTCACAATTCATAGGATGCACTGGTAAGAGATAGAGATTATTCATAAATTTGCATTATTTTACTTAGTCAATGTAAAAAATACAAAGAAAACTACTGATGCTATAAAACTTCCATTTGGAGATTCTTGATATAAATTTATATTTTTTATTTTATGTGATGACACCTGGAAGTCACTATCTTCATACAGCAACATCTAATCTCCAGAGTGTCCATGATGCAACTGCTAGTGGCGAGAATGGTGGTGGAGCTGTGCTTGGACGACTAGGCCTCTTGTGGATTCTTCTGGATCAGGC
Source organism: Periplaneta americana (assembly GCF_040183065.1). Taxonomy (NCBI): domain Eukaryota; kingdom Metazoa; phylum Arthropoda; class Insecta; order Blattodea; family Blattidae; genus Periplaneta; species Periplaneta americana. Next base: position 38,745,647 of record NC_091123.1, read on the forward strand.
CACATTCTGCAGGATGTACTGGTGAGAGACATGAATTATTATTTTTATATTTATATTATTTTACTTTCTCACTTTACAAAATAAAAACAAAACTACCGATTCATAAAAAAATTGTTTCGGAGATTTTGATGGAAACCTATGTTTTCAGCTTGCGTGATGGAATATGGTAGCCACTGTGTGTAAGCAACATTATCCAACCCCCTGTACCCCCCACGGTGCAGCTGATGACGAGAATACTTATGGTCTGTGCTTGAACGACTAGGCCTCGTGTGGATGCTGCTGTTGCTGGTCACAATCTCTAGGATGCACTGGTAAGAGACAGGGACTCTTCATAATTTTGTGTTTAATTTTCTCAATTTACAAATTACACAGAAAACTACTGATATTAAAAAATCGATTTTGAAGATTTTTACGAAAATCTATGTTTTTAACTTGCAGTACCATCTAAGTCCCTGGATGCCCATGATGCAGTTGTTGGTGGCGGACACGTAGGTGGTGCTGTGCTTGGGCAACTACTCCACGAGTGGATGCTGCTGGTGCAGGGCACAATCTCTAGAATGCTCAGGTGAGTGACAGTGATTCTTCCGACATTTGTAGCATTTAGTTCCTCAATTGACAAAATATAACGTCGTTGTTCCTGCAATAAATTTTGTGTGACATATTTATCGATATTAAAATTTTTTTTACTCTATTAAATAACCTAAACAGTGATACAGCAAACAATAAAATCTCCTATAAATTTCTTTGTTTCGAAAATGTAAGAATTCAGTCTATGTACGGCTGCCATAGGATGATTAAATGTGTTTTTCCTTCGTACTGAAAACTTTTATATTTTGCACATAGGAGTTATTGCAGGAACGACGACGATATATAGCAAAGTATCGAATCCACAAAAATGATTTTGAAGATTTTAGAAAGAAATCTCCGTTCTCAAGATCCGCCATGTCTTGTCAGTGTACAACGTTATTTCGTACACTATTGGCCGGAATATTTTTCGTAATGAACAATTATGAGTGTGTGAATTCGGGAATTGTGCACAGGAATTATAAATTTTACTGATTAATTTCTTGAGTTAAAAACCCATATTGTTCCTCCAGTAGAATTTCCCACACGATTTTATTTGTACGAGTATTATAAACAATAAACCTGACACTAAATCGCAAGTGAATCTGAGCGGTTCGTGCAGTAAAGTTGGCGGGGTACGTAGCCCCTTTCTCATTTTCGAAAAGAGAGTTTCTTCTGAAAATTCAAATTTGACTGTTAATTTGTAAATATGTCGTGCTCTACCATACTTACGTTTGGAGGCACATGGTTGTATTTTACACAACAGTTAGGTCTTTGGTACCTCTCTGTCCTTCACATATTTTCTATTCTTGCTGCATATTCGGCGGAATTTCGGTAGCGAGAGAATATTTTTTTTACAAGGGTGGTGGTTTAAGCTTGGGGCTTATTTTGTCGAAATAAATTTTGTTCGGGTTACCGATTTCGATGCTACCGCGTCCGACGTTGGTGGCGGGTAAATCCAGGACCCAGCTCCGCGCCATTATACCCCGCGGATTTGTCCTGGCCATTGTTGATACGCTGGAAAATAATGTTATCCGTTAGCTGTTAGAGGCAATGGAGGAACTCGATTTCTTTGCTGATTACTGCTAGTCGTGTAGGATTCCTAAACTAGATTCAGCGGTACTCTCAGCCCATTCGTTCCCATTTCGAAAAAGTGTCTCGTTCGAAAAGTCCATTTTGAAGAAATGTTTAAATGGTGTTTGGAATTCGTTTCGAAAATTTACTTTTGTTCGTGTCCGACGTGGGTGAATCCATAACCGTGCCTCTTCATTCGATTGCGTCATTATATCCCGCTTATTTGTGATTGAATACTCCGTAATTTTTTTAGAGAATGAAAAATTATAACCCCCACGTAAATGCTGAAAGAGGTCAAGAATGATTTAGAATTATTTGCCGGTTAGCACTAGCCATGCAGTGTTTCCACAGTTTCGTCTCTTGGCCTCACTCCCATTTGAATAAAAAAAAAGAACTCATCCAATTCGTTCACATTTTCTAGAAAAGTCTCCTCCGATTATTCGATTTTGATAGTTTATTTAAATTTTCCGTCTCTACTTGAGAAATTTTGCAAATGATGGTTCATAGCCTTGCTTTTTTTTTCTTCGAAAATTAAATCAACTTTTCGGGATCTAGATTTGATGATACTGAGTCAGACTTAGGTCGCCATTGAATGTAGGGCTGCAACTCGTTACCTGAGTTTGCTATGATATCCCGCTCATTTGTGACTAACATGTTTCCTGTCCTTTTTTTAGAAATGATAGATATTTAGCCCCACCTAATTGCTGTCAGTGGAAACTTAGTATATGCTTTATTTTTCTGATGGTTGTCAGTACATCTGCGGGATTCTTGTACTTAAAGTTTGTTCTCTTTTTCCAAACAAGAAGTTTTATCCGAAAAGCCAATTTTAATTGCTCCTTCATAATATGCCGAGCTCTACAGAGTGTTTCAAAAGTGATGGTCAATATTTTACGGATTAAAAGTACAAACTAACCAAAGCAAAAAACTCCAGTATACATTTGTTGCCGAGATAAAGCACATTTCTGTTAGTTTCCTCGCTGACTAAGAGCAGACGTGTATACATGAATATTTGAATTCTACATCCCTATTTGAGCAGGTGTTCAAAATGCTCTCCATGCATCTGAACGCAACATTGTGCTCTTTTCTGTAGTGAGCTGCGAATCCTCTGGGGCAGTCCTCTATCATTATTTATTTGCTGAAAGGAACGTTCAATCCGAAAACAGATTCCTAAAGTTTGTTTACTTCACAAGTGTAAACCAGGCTTTCTACATTGCCCCAAACACAGAAAACTAATCATATTTAAATCCGGTGACCTGGGGGACCACGGTGTAGATCGTACTCTAAGGGAATATTGCATGAACGGTTATTTTCGAACCAATATTTATTTCAGCTTTTTGCTTCTTTCAATTTGTGCTTTTTATATGTAAATCATTACCGTCACTATTGAAACATTCTGTATACAGCATTATATTTTTAGACTCCTGTTGCTTTTTTTAGTGTTGAGATTGCATCGTATACGTTGTTTCTCTGACTCTGGTGTGATGGAAAACGTTTATTTTTACAGGCAGAAGAAGAGGGATCTTAAGCTGGTGTCAGCTGGGCGAGCTTCAGCAGTGGAGGGCTTCACACATTGCAGGCGGCAAGGCAAGTAATCATATTCTGGTATTATCGTGGAGATACACTTCAAAACTTCCTGTTGCATCTGTTAGTGTGCAGCAATTTCTCCTCAACTATTAGTCCAGTTATATTTATAATCATAATCTATCATACGAAATATAAGAATGGAAATAATAATGGATATATATACACAGTATTTTGCAATCAGAAACTCGTATTCGCAATCCACTTGAAACATCGCTCGATATGCTTTGAAATGTTTCGTTTTATGTAGAATAAATTGGCGAGTCTTTTCCTTATCAGAAAAAAAGTGATATTTTGGATATGTTTATTTACAGGGGAATTATTTCTATCTTTGCGATTTTATTGCAAGTTTTTATTACTTACAAAGAATAGACAAAAAATGAATAGAGAGGGGGGAAAAAAGAGGGATGTTCTACCATGAGATTTTCATCTCATTCAGACGCTAGATACCCATGGAAGTTGATAAAGCGCTCTAAAGTAACCAATTAAAAACACTGGATCTTATTATACGTCAGAGAAATAAATTTTTTGTTTTAATTTCTGATAATGCACCGTAAATATTTTCTGCTGGAAAGTGATCGGATTTGCATCTCAGATTTTACACTCCACGTTTTGTCCCCACATGTTTCTAAATTTTTGTACTGAAGAGATGACATTTTCACTGTAAGTTCCTGACCTGTTTTTAACACAGCTTTAATTAAAACTTGAGGCAGAAGAGAGATTATGATTGAAAGATGCAGGACAATACATCCTACCTCCGTTCCCGTAATAACACGTTGAAACACATGGCTAAAGGTCACATTATGGTACAAATCTAAATACAATGATATGTTCGTTCAACCTGCTATGACAAAGTTAAAACGATTAATTGAAAATGAATTCGTTCAAATTCAAATTGCACCTGTAGTTGAAGTCTCTGGTGGGATTAGCAGACAAATACAGATCTCAGAATCGGATAAATAGGGTCCAGATTTTATGATTTTACATATACTTTGCAGAATGGAACATCGGTGAAATTTCGTATTGAAATTTATTTCATGTTTAATAACGTAATACCCAAGTTTTATTTCACATAAAAATGCTTAGTAGAGTGTTGTAACAGCTGCACAAGCTCTTATCTGACAGGGAAAAATCTTGAATGAGTAACTTTTATCTAAAATACTGCTTTGAAAATGAGTGAATCTAATCATCAATGTTGAGTACTGCTAATTTCTTTACTTAAAGATATATATAACATAGGTTTATAATTACAATTCTTTGTGTCCCTAAAGTTTAATGTGAGCAATAATGTCGACTAAATGTTTTACATTTTTAAGTTCAAAATAGCAATTCGGCATAAAGTATTCAATTTAATCCAATACGTAACGGCAAGTAAGATATTATTGATAACAAATAAGTAAAGATAATTTGGATATTCGCATTACAAAATGCAATATTCTACAATTATGTAAATACCAAAGCATAATTTTCAAAATTATAAATTTTAATTATTAAAAGAGTAGTTAAAGAGACACTGACAATGACACTGCACCAGTGTTGAAACGGTACAGTCTGTCAATAAATTTTTATTTCCTTTTTAATAGTTTCAACACTTTGAAAGTTTTAAGAAAGTTTTTATTATAAAACAGTATAATGTGGACTGCACTAATGATACTGTATTGCACCTTCTGCCAGTTTCATAATCCATTTTGCACGTGTATTTCTATTTTCATTGCACAGGAATATTTTGAATATAATTAGGGAGAAATTGCTGTACAGTGTTTGCATGCCTAAAACCATTATTATTGTCAGGGACGTAATTCTTCAATTAAATTTTATAATTCATCACAATTACTTCTCTTTACATTATTTCATATCTATGGTGTTTAAGTAAAATGACTTATCCCTAATTTTTAATGTGACTTGCTGTAATTAGTTAAAATTTAATTACAAAGTGTGAAGATAAATTTCTTTACAATTATGTTTACATTCCTTCATATAAAGGCAACTAATAATGATGTGTTAAATTTTAATTGTTTTTGTTGCTGAAAGAATGTTCTTTTGTGGGTTAAATCATTTTACTTCAACACCACAGTAGAGAAGGGTATACATGTGGCTTGTCATAAGTGAAATAAATTATGTACCACTGAGATGGAAAACTGAAGTTGATATGTTAGTAAATATGGGCTATTGCATTAAACTCACTCTAACGAAACTCTAGGTGACTATTTTTTTTTTCCTTAAATGCATAATTTTCATGTAATGTAAGGACTGAGACAAGAAATTAACAAAGTTTGAACATTGAAATACATTATATTGTGTGCTTCAACCATTAAGACTTTAGGAATTATTTCTATGGTTCATTTTGAGCAAATAATGTCATATAAACTTAGATACGATGATCATTGCTTAAGGAGGTACAACAGTTTTCCGTATCCTCAGAAAATGGGAGAGTTTGTCAGCAGAATAAAATTTAAGGAAAACAGTAATAAACAGAAAAATGTTAAAAATTGCTATTTTAGGGAAAGATCTTCCTTCTATTGTCCTTTTCCGCTTGTTGATATTGCGAGAGCTTCAAAAGAGACTATAAAAAATTAGACACTCAATTCACAGCAAGAGTAGGCCCTATTGAAATAATCGCAAAATATAAAGAAAATCCATTAAGAAAAGTTAACTGGAATATTGGAGTACTGTAGCCTAGCCTATTGACCATGCTACGAAACGACACTACTGCTATTGAAAAGTATGACTCCACGATTTGTAAAATATAGAGAGTGGAAATTAGCAAATATTAATGACAAAAAAAAAAACTGATCTAAAGGAAAATGCGCTTTCAAAAGGACTGAAAACCTGGAATTCGACATGCAGTATGAGATATTCGGTGAACCATTCAGAATTATGGGCTAAAAATGATCACTGTATTAAAAAATCTTGTTGCAAAACAAGAAACAAGAGAACATCTCCAAACAGTGAATCTTTCTCTTGTTTTTAATTAGTAGCTTGGGGGTTGGGCGTAGGGCTAACAACCCATCACCGTAAAAAAACAGCTGGTTACAAATCCTTCAAATTAGCCTCGGAATGGGACTGATTCTCTGGCACGACCACAAAATTGGAAATTTATCTTTTGAAGAGGTCGAGAAGTTCAAATATCTGGGAGCAACAGTAACAAACATAAATGATACCCGAGAGGAAATTAAACACAGAATAAATATGGGAAATGCCTGTTATTATTCGGTTGAGAAAATTTTATCATCCAGTCTGCTGTCGAAAAATCTGAAAGTTAGAATTTATGAAACAATTTTATTACCGGTTGTTCTGTATGGTTGTGAAACTTGGACTCTCACTTTGAGAGAGGAACAAAGATTAAGGGTGTATGAGAATAAGGTGCTTAGGAAAATATTTGGGGCTAAGAGGGATGAAGTTACAGGAGAATGTAGAAAGTTACACAACACAACTGCACGCATTGTATTTTTCACCTGACGTAATTAGGAATATTAAATCCAGACGTTTGAGATGGACAGGGCATGTAGCACGTATGGGCGAATCCAGAAATCCATATAGAGTATTAGTTGGGAGGCCGGAGGAAAAAAGACCTTTAGGGAGGCCGAGACGTAGATGGGAGGATAATATTAAAATGGATTGGAGGGAGGTGAGATATGATGATAGAGAGTGGATTAATCTTTCTTAGGATAGGGACCAATGGCGTGCTTATGTGAGGGCAGCAATGAACCTCCGGGTTCCTTAAAAGCCAGTAAGTAAGTAAGCAAGCTAATAGGTACGTAGACAACAACTATATCCATTAAAGCAGAATGTAAGATCATCTTGAAGAGTAGTAGCTTGTCGATGTGAATATCGTCTTAAACTGATTGACAGCAGCACTAATTCTTTCGATATTTTTCGTTGTCCGCGAAATTCGATCTCTGCAAGGCGATGTCTTATCTCTTGCAGAAGCTGTAATTAGAAATTTCTGGACCTAGTGATACTTTTCCATGTCTTGGAATGTTGAAATACCGCCTGGTTATTCGCTGTGTTGATATCATTGAGACTGTATAAAAAAAAAATATTTTACAGTGAACCCCTGAATGTGTTGCGTCCAATGAGACATGTTTACTAAACGCATAACTAGACTGTTATTCCGTGTCTAGCTCCAACCCATCCCTACTATCGAAAAAATACTCCGTAAGTCAAATTCATGAGTTCATTCTGCCACACCTTGCACATACGACGTCTGATCTCTAAAGTGATTTATTCAAGAATGTTGCATCAACTTCACTTCGTATCTACTTTCTAGGTAAATGCCATATGAAATGTCCAATGCAAATTAATAGACAATGCTTACTTTCCTTTGAAATAATGAAATGTAGGTAAAGAAAACGGGGATGCTCGACGTCATAATACAATTACGTACTTCCAGCTCACAGCGGCTCCATTGCAAAATACGGAAATCATTGATTGCTCGCTGTATTTCGTTTCAAAACTCTTATTTAAAAAAAAACTGCAAGACGTGGTGAAAAATGAGGAATTACACGTAATTTTTCGGCAAAGAAGAAAAAATGACATCAAATTTACGTTTTAAAAAAAGCATAATACAATATTAATAACAATAAAATTGAAATATACTTTTAACCCTATGTTGAATAAAAAATGTTATCAGGTTATAAGTAATTTGACTTTTATTGTAAGATAAAAAACGCAGTATATCATAGATTTTACACATCCCATTACGATATATATACATGAAAAGAAATCAATTTTAAAAGTAAAATCTTCTCCCTCGATTGATTTTCAGACGAAGATGATAGTAATGATAATGACAATGGTTATAATAATAATAATAATAATAATAATAATAATAATAATAACAAATAACACTATAATGAGAAAATTGTATTAGAATTTTAAACTTATGTAGAATGAAGAATATTAATATAAGATAAGTAATTTTTATTATAGAATAAAAGAAACCATAGCATAATATAAGTTACGCTGTCTAAATTTCATTACTATACATAAATATTACAATTAAATTAATTTTTAAAAGCAAAATCTTCCCTCTTGACAGATTTTCCGATGACAATAACAATAATAATAATAATAATAATGATAATAATAATAATAATAATAATAATAATAATAATAATAAACAGTGATGTGAAATATATAATACACTTTACAGGTAGGCCTACATAAATTCTGAATGCAGTAAATTACTAAAACTGGAGATAAGATTGAGATTATGATTACATAGGCATAATTTCAGAATGAAGTAAATAATGACACAGAACGCATTATTCATGATGTATTTGAAATTGTCTAAATTCTTTTCAGCCCTGGAATTTAATTCCATCGTAGTGAACAAATATCTTGTAGTTCATGCAAATTTTCGTACCATTGAGGTATAAAGTTGGTCTACAGCTTTTCGCCAAGTTACGACTTGTGTAAAAGTTCATTTGTGACTGAATAGAAATTCTGCGTTTTTTATCTATTGAAGTCAGATGTAAGTGAAAGTGAAGTTGAAGTGACGTTCCTGAGAAAATTTAAAAAATGCTAAATGTGGACATTAGTGCGCCTATTGGACAGCTGTCACCAGACCTGATCTATCTTACTCCTCCCTTCATATTCGTCATAGGGTAACCCCAATGCAGCTAGAGCAGTCTCACTGTTAGTATTAAGAAGCAAACAAGCTGTAGGTCGGGTTCAGAGTACGGCACAAGGAACTTTGCAAATAAAAAGTAATGAAAACATTTGCATCCTCGTTCATATGACATTTTGCTCAAAATGAATTATAAAACTCATTTCCAAATCACGGATAGAATCAAGGTCAAGAACATGACAAAAAAATATAGCACAATGACAGAATCAAGAAGCACGATAAGGAACTTAACAAAAACTAAAAACCACTTTAAGAAACATGACAAAGAAAACAAAAACGATAAGCACTATGACAAAAACAGGAACCACGGAATCGAAAATGACAAAGAAAACAAAAACGATAAGCACTATGACTAAAACAGGAACCACGATGTGGAAGATGAGCAAAAATAGAACCACGGTAAGGAACATGACAAACAAAAAAAAAAACGATAAGCACTATGACTAAGAGAGGAATCGCGATGTGGAACATAACAGAAACAAGAACCATGATAAGGAACATAACTAAAATTAGAACCACGATTAGCAACATGACAAAAACTGAAACCCAGGATAAGGAACATGACAAAAACGAGAACCACAATAGGGAACATGACAAAAACTGAGACCCAGGAAAAGGAACATGACAAAATGAGAACAACGATAGGGAACATGACAAAAACTGAGACCAAGGAAAAGGAACATGACAAAACAGAACAACGATAGGAAACATGACAAAAACTGAGACACAGGAAAAGGAACATGACAAAACGAGAACAACGATAGGGAACATGACAAAACGAGAACAACGATAGGAAACATGACAAAAACTGAGACCCAGGAAAAGGAACATGACAAAAACTGAGACCCAGGAAAAGGAACATGACAAAACGAGAACAACGATAGGGAACATGACAAAAACTGAGACCCAGGAAAAGGAACATGACAAAAACTGAGACCCAGGAAAAGGAACATGACAAAACGAGAACCACAATAGGGAACATGACAAAAACTGAGACCCAGGAAAAGGAACATGACAAAATGAGAACAACGATAGGGAACATGACAAAAACTGAGACCCAGGAAAAGGAACATGACAAAACAGAACAACGATAGGAAACATGACAAAAACTGAGACACAGGAAAAGGAACATGACAAAACGAGAACAACGATAGGGAACATGACAAAACGAGAACAACGATAGGAAACATGACAAAAACTGAGACCCAGGAAAGGGAACATGACAAAAACTGAGACCCAGGAAAAGGAACATGACAAAACGAGAACAACGATAGGGAACATGACATAAACTGAGACACAGGAAAAGGAACATGACAAAACGAGAACAACGATAGGGAACATGACAAAAAACTGAGACACAGGAAAAGGAACATGACAAAACGAGAACAACGATAGGGAACATGACAAAACGAGAACAACGATAGGAAACATGACAAAACGAGAACAACGATAGGAAACATGACAAAAACTGAGACCCAGGAAAAGGAACATGACAAAACGAGAACAACGATAGGGAACATGACAAAAACTGAGACACAGGAAAAGGAACATGACAAAAACTGAGACACAGGAAAAGGAACATGACAAAACGAGAACAACGATAGGAAACATGACAAAACGAGAACAACGATAGGGAACATGACAAAACGAGAACAACGATAGGAAACATGACAAAAACTGAGACCCAGGAAAAGGAACATGACAAAAACTGAGACCCAGGAAAAGGAACATGACAAAACGAGAACAACGATAGGGAACATGACATAAACTGAGACCCAGGAAAAGGAACAAGACAAAACGAGAACAACGATAGGGAACATGACAATAAACTGAGACCCAAGAAAAGGAACATGACAAAACGAGAACGAGAGGGAACATGACAATAAACTGAGACCCAGGAAAAGGAACAAGACAAAACGAGAACAACGATAGGGAACATGACAATAAACTGAGACCCAGGGAAAGGAACATGACAAAGCGAGAACAACGATAGGAAACATGACATAAACTGAGACCCAGGAAAAGGAACATGACAAAACGAGAACAACGATAGGGAACATGACAAAAACTGAGACCCAGGGAAAGGAACATGACAAAACGAGAACAACGATGGGAAACATGACATAAACTGAGACCCAGGAAAAGGAACATGACAAAACGAGAACAACGATAGGGAACATGACATAAACTGAGACCCAGGAAAAGGAACATGACAAAACGAGAACGATAGGGAACATGACAATAAACTGAGACCCAGGAAAAGGAACAAGACAAAACGAGAACAACGATAGGGAACATGACAATAAACTGAGACCCAAGAAAAGGAACATGACAAAACGAGAACAACGATAGGGAACATGACAAAAACTGAGACCCAGGGAAAGGAACATGACAAAACGAGAACAACGATAGGAAACATGACATAAACTGAGACCCAAGAAAAGGAACATGACAAAACGAGAACAACGATAGGAAACATGACATAAACTGAGACCCAGGGAAAGGAACATGACAAAACGAGAACAACGATAGGAAACATGACACAAACTGAGACCCAGGGAAAGGAACATGACAAAACGAGAACGATAGGGAACAAGATCAAACGAGAACCACGATAGGGAATATGACACAAACTGAGACCCAGGGTAAGGAAAATGACAAAAAAGAGAACCACGATAGGGAACGTGATAAAAACTGAGATCCAGGATAAGGAACACGGCAAAAACGAGAACCAAGATAGGGAACATGACAAAAAAGAGAAACAGGATAAGAACAAGACAAAAACGAAAACCACGATCAGGAAAATGACAAAAAAAGAGAAACAGGATAAGAACTCGTCAAAAACGAGAACCGCGAACAGGCACATGTCAAAAAAAGAAAAACAGGATAAGAACACGACAAAAACGAACACCACGATCAGGAACATGACAAAAACTGTGAAACAGGATAAGAACACGACAAAAACGAAAACCACGATCAGGAACATGACAAAAACGAAAACCACGATCAGGAACATGACAAAAACTGAGAAACAAGATAAGAAACATGACAAAAACTGAGAAGCAGGGTAAGAACAAGACAAAAACGAAAACCACGTTCAGGAACATGACAAAAACTGAGAAACAAGATAAGAAACATGACAAAAACTGAGAAGCAGGGTAAGAACACGACAAAAACGAAAACCACGATCAGGAACATGCAAAAACTGAGAAACAAGACAATAAACATGACAAAAACTGAGAAGCAGGGTAAGAACAAGACAAAAACGAAAACCACGATCAGGAACATGACAAAGAAAGAGAAACAGGATAAGAAACATGAGAAAAACTGAGAAACAGGATAAGAACACGACAAAAACGAAAACCACGATCAGGAACTTGACAAAAAAGAGAAACGGGATAAGAACGTGACAAAAAGGGAAACCATGCTCAGGAACATGACAAAAACTGAGAAAGAGGAACAAGAAACATGACAAAAATTGAGAAACAGGGTAAGAACACGACAAAAACGAAAACCACGATCAGGAACATGACAAAAACTTAAAAACAGTATAAGAAACATGACAAAAACTGAGAAACAGGATAAGAACAAGACAAAAACGAAAACCACGTTCAGGAACATGACATAAAAAGAGAAACAGTATAAGAACATGACAAAAAAGAAAACCACGATCAGGAACATGACAAAAAAGAGAAACGGGATAAGAACGTGACAAAAAAGGAAACCACGCTCAGGAACATGACAAGAACTGAGAAAGAGGAACAAGAAACATGACAAAAATTGAGAAACAGGATAAGAACACGACGGAAACGAAACCACGATCAGGAACATGACAAAAACTGAAAAACAGTATAAGAAACATGACAAAAACTGAGAAACAGGATAAGAACAAGACAAAAACGAAAACCATGTTCAGGAACATGACATAAATAAAGAGAAACACGATAAGAACACAACAAAAACGAAAATCACGATCAGGAACATGACAAAAAAGAGAAACAGGATAAGAACTCGTCAAGAATAAGAACCACGATCAGGAAAATGACAAAAAAGAGAAACAGGATAAGAACACGACAAAAACGAAACCACGATGAGGAATATGACAAAAACTGAGAAACAGAATAAGAACACGACAAAAACGAAAACCACGATCAGGAACATGACAAAAACTGAGAAACAGAATAAGAAACACGACAAAACCGAAAACCACGATCAGGAACATGAAAAAAAAAACTGAGAAACAGGATAACAAACACGACAGGAACGAGAACCACGATCAGGAACATGACAAAAACTGAGAAACAGGATAAGAAACACGACAGAAACGAGAACCACGATTAGGAACATGACAAAAACTGAGAAACAGGATAAGGAACATTACAAAAACTGAGAAACAGGATAAGAAACACGACAGAAACGAGAACCACGATCAGGAACATGACAAAAACTGAGAAACAGGATAAGAAACACGACAGAAACGAGAACCACGATAAGGGACATGACAAAAACTGAGAAACAGGATAAGAAACACGACAGAAACGAGAACCACGATCAGGAACATGACAAAAAAGAGAAACAGGATAAGAACACGACAAAAACGAAAACCACGATCAGGAACATGAAAAAAACTGAGAAACAGCATATGGAACATGACAAAAACGAAAACCACGATCAGGAACATTACAAATACTGAGAAACAAGATAAGAAACATGACAAAAACTGAGAAGCAGGGTAAGAACAAGACAAAAACCAAAACCACGTTCAGGAACATGACAAAAACTGAGAAACAAGATAAGAAACATGACAAAGACTGAGAAGCAGGGTAAGAACACGACAAAAACGAAAACCATGATCATGAACATGACAAAAACTGAGAAACAAAATAAGAAACGTGACAAAAACTGAGAAGCAGGGTAAGAACAAGACAAAAACGAAAACCACGATCAGGAACATGACAAAGAAAAAGAGAAACAGGATAAGAAACATGAGAAAAACTGAGAAACAGGATAAGAACACGACAAAAACGAAAACCACGATCAGGAACATGACAAAAAAGAGAAACGGGATAAGAAAGTGACAAAAAAGGAAACCATGCTCAGGAACATGACAAAAACTGAGAAAGAGGAACAAGAAACATGACAAAAATTGAGAAACAGGATAAGAACACGACAAAAACGAAAACCACGATCAGGAACATGACAAAAACTGAAAAACAGTATAAGAAACATGACAAAAACTGAGAAACAGGATAAGAACAAGACAAAAAGGAAAACGACGTTCAGGAACATGACATATAAAGAGAAACAGGATAAGAACACGACAAAAACGAAAACCACGATCAGGAACATGACAAAAAAGAGAAACGGGATAAGAACGTGACAAGAAAGGAAACCACGCTCAGGAACATGACAAGAACTGAGAAAGAGGAACAAGAAACATGACAAAAATTGAGAAACAGGATAAGAACACGACAAAAACGAAAACCACGATCAGGAACATGACAAAAACTGAAAAACAGTATAAGAAACATGACAAAAACTGAGAAACAGGATAAGAACAAGACAAAAACGAAAACCACGTTCAGGAACATGACATAAAAAGAGAAACAGGATAAGAACACGACAAAAACGAAAATCACGATCAGGAACATGACAAAAAAGAGAAACAGAATAAGAACTCGTCAAGAACGAGAACCACGATCAGGAACATGACAAAAGAGAGAAACAGGATAAGAACACGACAAAAACGAAACCACGATGAGGAACATGACAAAAACTGAGAAACAGGATAAGAACACGACAAAAACGAAAACCACGATCAGGAACATGACAAAAACTGAGAAACAGGATAAGAACGCGACAAAAACGAAAACCACGATCAGGAACATAACAAAAACTGAGAAACAGGATAAGAAACACTAAAAAAGCAAAAACCACTATCAGGAACATGACAAAAACTGAGAAACAGGATAAGAAACACGACAAAACCGAAAACCACAATCAGGAACATTGAAAAAAAAACTGAGAAACAGGATAACAAACACGACAGGAACGAGAACCACGATCAGGAACATGACAAAAACTGAGAAACAGGATAAGAAACACGACAGAAACGAGAACCACGATTAGGAACATGAGAAAAACTGAGAAACAGGATAAGGAACATGACAAAAACTGAGAAACATGACAAAAAATGAGAAACAAGATAAGGAACATGACAAAAACTGAGAAACAGGATAAGGAACATGACAAAAACTGAGAAACAGGATAAGAAACACGACAGAAACGAGAACCACGATCAGGAACATGACAAAAACTGAGAAACAGGATAAGAAACACGACAGAAACGAGAACCACGATAAGGGACATGACAAAAACTGAGAAACAGGATAAGAAACACGACAGAAACGAGAACCACGACCAGGAACATGACAAAAACTGAGAAACAGGATAAGAACACGACAAAGACGAAAACCACGATCAAGAACTAGACAAAAACTGAGAAACAGGATAAGAACACGACAAAAACGAAAACCACGATCAGGAACATGACAAAAACTGAGAAGCAGGACATGGAACATGACAAAAACGAAAACCACGGTCAGGAACATGACAAAACTGAGAAACAGGATAAGAACACGAAAAAAACGAAAACTGAGAAACAGGATATGGAACATGACAAAAACGAAAAACACGATCAGGAACATGACAAAAACTGAGACAGGATAAGAACACAACAAAAACTGAGAAACATGAGAAAAAGTGAGAAACAAGATAAGAACACGACAAAAACAAAAACCACGATCAGGAACATGACAAAAAAGAGAAAAGGGATAAGAACATGACAAAAAGGAAACCACAATCAGGAACATGACAAAAACTGAGAAACAGGGACAAGAAACATGACAAAAATTGAGAAACAGGATAAGAACACGACAAAAACGGAAACCACGATCAGGAACATGACAAAAACTGTGAAACAGGATATGGAACATGACAAAAACGAAAACCACGATCAGGAACATGACAAAAACTGAGAAACAGGATAAGAACACGACAAAAAGGAAAACCACGATCAGGAACATGACAAAAACTGAGAAACAAGGTAAGAAACATGACGAAAACTGAGAAACAGGGTAAGAACAAGACAAAAACGAAAACCACGATCAGGAACATGACAAAAAAGAGAAACGGGATAAGAACATGACAGAAAAGGAAACCACGCTCAGGAACATGACAAAAACTGAGAAAGAGGAACAAGAAACATGACAAAAATTGAGAAACAAAATAAGAACACGACGAAAACGAAAACCACGATCAGGAACATGACAAAATCTGAGAAACAGGATAAGAACAAGACAAAAACGAAAACCACGATCAGGATCATAACAAAAAAGAGAAACAGGATAAGAACACGACAAAAACGAAAACCACGATGAGGAACATGACAAAAGCTGAGAAACAGGATAAGAACGCGACAAAAACGAAAACCACGATCAGGAACATAACAAAAACTGAGAAACAGGATAAGAAACACGACAAAACCGAAAACCACGATCAGGAACATGACAAAACTGAGAAACAGGATAACAAAAACGACAGGAACGAGAACCACGATCAGGAACATGACAAAAACTGAGAAACAGGATAAGAAACACGACAGAAACGAGAACCACGATCAGGAACATGAAAGAAACGAGTGACAAATACAAGAAACACTAACGAACTTGACGAAGAAAGCAAAACTGAGCACAATGAAAAAACCAGAATACGATACAAAAACTATAAGCCGAATGCGAAAAACGAAGACCACGACAGGAAATACGGGCCAGGATAATGAACATGAAGGCAAGAACCGTGATAAGTAGGTCTGACAAAAAAAAACATGATATGCAGTTTTAAAAATAGGAACAATTGCAAGAATATTCACTAAATTGACATGACTGAACAGCTGTAAGAAAATGCTTTTATTCCTTTGCCTTGTATTCTCGCTGGTCCTAGTTCAATCAGTTTCGTTTTTGGCTTGATTGTCTTGTATATTATCACGCTTTTTTCATGCCATAATTCTTTCAGTTTCCAATTTTGTTATATTTTCTAGAGAAAACGTTAACCATGTAATTTCAATGACATCTTCACTATATTGTTGCAACACTACTAAAGATGCACTGCCCAGCAAGTTCCAAGCGCACTGACTTATTAACTTGTCTAAATCGATGCAAAATTGCAATTACCAACAAATTTACTTACACCAACACTAAAATGTCTGAGATTTTTGTTTCAATGTTAAACGCTTACCATCCAGATATTTCACTTGAGAAATCTTCAGCTTTGCTTCTCAGTGGAATGTATAGAAGTAAAATTTTCATTTCTGATAGCTTCTGTATTCCTTGTTTTGCAGGTCTTCGTCTACTACAGGATATTTGCAGTCTACATGGTGAAACAAGTGAAGAACAAGAATGTCTGCATTGAAGAATACTTCAGAAAAGTTGCGTGTGAAGTGTTATACTTTGATTTTCTTAGTTGGTAATATGTGGACAATAGTCGGAGATATGTTGTGAAAGAGTGTAATAAGTCTAAGTTGATTTAATGAATAATAAATTTTATTGTGATGAAGGATTGTATTTGTTTGTGGACTCCTATATTTTTCCTTACACCCTCCCTCTAAAAAATTTTTAATTTTCCCGCCAAAAAACTTATAATATATACGCTTTATGTGCCTTTTATAGTGGTGGATGAGTGAGTGGTCGCTCTCCGCCTTTGCATGTTGGTTTTTATATGCGACACTAGCGACTTCAAGTGTAGAAAGTATGCATTATAGATGCCACAATGGCGATTTGAACTTAGAGTTTTCAAGCTGAGTTGTAAATATGGCTATCATATTTTGGGCTTTAACTTTTCAAGTTGTGTATAAGTATAGACTACACTGGAGAACTCTACAATAGAGTTCTCCAGTGTAGTCTATACTTATACACAACTTGAAAAGTTAAAGCCCAAAATATGATAGCCATATTTACAACTCATAGCTTGAAAACTAAGTTCAAATCGCCATTGTGGCATCTATAATGCATACTTTCTACACTTGAAGTCGCTAGTGTCGCATATAAAAACCAAGTGCAAGGACGGAGAGCGACCACTCCCTCTCAGACCAGTATAAAAGGCACATAAAGCGTATATATTATAAGTTTTTTGGCGGGAAAATTGTTTCAAACGAAAAGGGGTCCCTTTAGGAAAGGTGACTTACAGGCCAAGCAAAGAACATAAACACATACATACTCTTTTCAAACATTTTAATATATTGCACAATATTAGTCATACATCAAATATAACATCACTGATTGCTGAAATTTTAAACACTTAACATTCACATACAATGTATTTTCTACTCTCTTCAACTTAAAACATGTAAGCAATAAAATCGTAAACACTGAAGTTTTGCGAAAACTGGAATTAAAAGCTTCATTTTGCTAAGAAAAATCTAATTAATACAGCTTAAACAGTAGGTATAAAATAGAATTTTCAGCTAGTACATTTGTATACTATGGAATTACGAAATTCTTGCAATAATCTTACATACTGTACACACAATTTGCAAAAATCACTTCTCACGAAAGAGCCAAGATTATTTGTACTTTATTTCATATTTCTCAATTTTTCTACAGTATACCATGATATTAAGGGTAGTTGGTAGTTAAGAGGTTCAAAAATGATTTCTCTGATATTAAACGTTCCCGTCTGAATGTATATAATATATACTTGTGGATATTTTTCTATTCAATAAATAGGCTTACTCCAAACGTGACACCATAATGACCAATAATTTAATTTTAAATGCGACCTCTTTGAACCTACATTTTGCAAATTACGGTATTACTGTACTTGATAGAACTATTTCAGTTAGACTTATGAAAATTTTGAGACATTTTACGCTAGTGTAATAATTCTTTCCTTCCAGATATATTCATATATATTGCTATTTCCAGACCTATATTTTCGTTACTAGACAAAATATAACTTCATTTACAAAAAGATTCAAGTATGTCCCTAAACCGTAATATTTAGCGGAACCTAACTTATGATATGCGGTCCTTTCACTACTTTTAACTATATTTCATTAAAATTTCCTTGAAATCTGAAACTAAGGAAAAGAGTACAACCAACTACCCTTAAAATACGGTGATAATTATATTCTCGAGAGACTATGTGAAATAGCTATTGCGATACACACTTTCCCTTTCACTACTTCTAACTATATTTCATTAAAATTTCCTTGAAATCTGAAACTAAGGAAAAGAGTACAACCAACTACCCTTAAAATACGGTGATAATTATATTCTCGAGAGACTATGTGAAATAGCTATTGCGATACACACTTTCCCTTTCACTACTTCTAACTATATTTCATTAAAATTTCCTTGAAATCTGAAACTAAGGAAAAGAGTACAACCAACTACCCTTAAAATACGGTGATAATTATATTCTCGAGAGACTATGTGAAATAGCTATTGCGATACACACTTTCCCCATGCATTTCAACTGCATTATCCACATATTACAATAATATTCTTAGTTTAAAAGACATACTGAATACTAATGGCCAGTTTCATCAATCTGTTAATATTAATAATTATTAAATCTTCTTTTAATTTTACATTCCATTTTTTGCTGTTATTAGGTGTAACTGATTGTTAAATTCTTGTATAACAGGTAGATATTTTATTGTCCAAAACTGCTGTAGTAAAACTACTGAAAAAGTGAACAATTTGAAATAATTAGCCCGTAAGAAAGTACGTTAATTCATGAGAAAATAAATGTATTGTTAAATTCAGGCCGTCAAATTTTGCCTTGGCGAATATACTAGAAAAAAAATCTTAGTTAGAATGTTTAACAAAGTTATTTCGATGTTTCGGAATTTAAGGGCATGAAGTACCCAGATTAAATATGTTGTACTGTTTAGACCGAATTTAAAATGTTAATTTGAATTTTTTAAAGCTTAAACACGACCAGTAATCTCGGTACTTTTAAAGTCTTGTATTTGTGCATTACACATTCAAATAAAGCACTTAACTTTTATAAAATTAAATTTGAAAAGGAACATTTCGGTGCTAGTTACAGAAATTAAATCTGGATATCACATTTTATGTACAGCAGTTTTAGCATTTTCCTCATTGCTACTCAATTTTCTGTACATCAAAGAAAGAATCCAAATCAGTTTTGCTTTTTTTTTGAATTGCAAGGGCTTTTAAAATGCTACTAAAGACTGGCACAATTGGATATGACCTACTGATATTTAATCAACACCACTAGTTTTAAAACCTAAAAATGAACAGATTACTACTAAACATGTAAGTGAGATGGACTCCTGGAATCTTTTGTTCCAAATAATGGAATGAGATTGATTAATTGCATATTATTTGAACCTACGAGTCTCATATTTTATTCACCGAAAGTGAATCGTAAAAGAAAATAGAATTTCAGAATTTTATTGACGATAGTCTATGGGCGGAGAATATGTTCGAACTCAGCGCAGCATCAGTTTCGTCCGTTTGTTAACAAAACATTAGCAGACAATGGACAGACGCAATATTAGTCACAAAGAGACAATGTCGAAACTGGCCATCATTATGAGATTTAACATTTTTCCAGGGACAATAATATAACCATAGTCTCTCGCTAAATAAACTCAATATCTATATCATTTATCTGCTGTACTATATCAGCATTAATTACTATATCGAACCCTAAATAATGAGTATTTCAATATCTGGCGAAAGAGAAACTCGCCGACAAACTGAGGAATGATAGATCAAATAGAAACAATTCTTTGTTATAGAAAATGTGTTCGATGACATGTTCGTCGTGAACTATGCCACCTTCTTAATTGCTCATTTCACAACGCTTATGTTCAGTTAGTATGCTCATCCCTGTCACACTGCAGAATGTATTTAGTTTTTTGTTTTGTGTAGTGCGCTTCAGTCCGTTCTCTCATTCCTGTAACTATGCAGTACGTACGCAGATTTGCTCTGTGCAGTGCGCCCCTCAATTTGTCTTATCCCTCCCACTCTGCAGTACATAGGTTTGTTCTTTATATCGCGCCTCTCAGTGAGTCATATTCCTGTCACTGTACAGTACGTAACTAGCTTTATTGTTCTATGCAGTGCGCCCCTCAATCTGCCTTATCATCCCTTTACCTGTAACTCTACAGTACGTACGTAGGTTTGTTCTTCTACGTAGCATATCCCTCAATCCGTCCTATCATTCCTGTCACTCTGCAGCACGTTCTTAGTTTTATTGTTCATTGTAGTGCGTCCCTCAATCCGTCCTATCATTCCTGTCACTCTGCAGCACGTTCTTAGTTTTATTGTTCATTGTAGTGCGTCCCTCAATCCGTCCTATCATTCTTGTTACCCTACAGCACCTACCTAGTTTATTGTTCACTGTAGTGCGTCCCTCAATTCGTCTTATCATTCCTGTCAACTCTACAGCTCGTATTTAGTTTTATTGTTCAGTGTAGTGCGTCCCTCAATACGTCTTATCATTCTTGTCACTCTACAGCACATACTTAGTTTATTGTTCACTGTAGTGCGTCCCTCAATTCGTCTTATCATTCCTGTCAACTCTACAGCTCGTATTTAGTTTTATTGTTCAGTGTAGTGCGTCCCTCAATACGTCTTATCATTCTTGTCACTCTACAGCACATACTTAGTTTATTGTTCACTGTAGTGCGTCCCTCAATTCGTCTTATCATTCCTGTCAACTCTACAGCTCGTATTTAGTTTTATTGTTCAGTGTAGTGCGTCCCTCAATACGTCTTATCATTCTTGTCACTCTACAGCACATACTTAGTTTATTGTTCAGTGTAGTGCGTCCCTCAATTCGTCTTATCATTCCTGTCAACTCTACAGCTCGTATTTAGTTTTATTGTTCAGTGTAGTGCGTCCCTCAATACGTCTTATCATTCTTGTCACTCTACAGCACATACTTAGTTTATTGTTCAGTGTAGTGCGTCCCTCAATTCGTCTTATCATTCCTGTCAACTCTACAGCTCGTATTTAGTTTAATTGTTCAGTGTAGTGCGTCCCTCAATACGTCTTATCATTCTTGTCACTCTACAGCACATACTAGGTTTATTGTTCAGTGTAGTGTGTCCCTCAATTCGTCTTACCATTCCTGTCACTCTACAGCACGTACTTAGATTTATTGTTCAGTACACTGCGTCCCTCAATTCGTCTTATCATTCTTAACACTCTACAGCACATATTTAGTTTTATTGTTCAGTGTAGTGCGTCCCTCAATTCGTCTTATCAGTCCTGTCACTCTACAGCACGTAATTAGTTTTATTGTTCAGTGTAGTGCGTCCCTCAATCCGTCCTATCAATCCTGTCATTCTGCAGCACGTTCTTAGTTTTATTGTTCAATGTAGTACGTCCCTAAATTCGTATTATAATTCCTGTTGCATTGCAGTACGTACTTAGTTCTATTGTTCAGTGTAGTGCGTCCCTCAATCCGTCCTATCATTCCTGTCACTCTACAGCACGTACTTAGTTTTATTGTTCAGTGTAGTACGTCCCTAAATTCGTCTTATCATTCCTGTTACATTGCAGTACGTACTAATTTTTACTGTTCAGTGTAGTGCGTCCCTCAATCCGTCCTATCATTCCTGTCTCTTTGCAGCACGTACTTAGTTTTATTGTTCAGTGTAGTACGTCCCTAAATTCGTCTTATCATTCCTGTTACATTGCAGTACGTATATGGTTTTACTGTTCAGTGTAGTGCGTACCTCAATCCGTCTCACCACCCCTGTCAACTCTACAGCACGTATTTTGTTTTATTGTTCAGTGTAGTGCGTCCCTCAATTCGTCTTTTCATTCTTAACACTACAGCACATACTTTGTTTTATTGTTCAGTGGAGTGCGTCCCTCAATTCGTCTTATCAGTCCTGTCATTCTACAGCACGTAATTAGTTTTATTGTTCAGTTTAGTGCGCCCCTAAATTCGTCTTATCGGTCCTGTCACTCTACAGCAAGTACTTAGTTATATTGTTCAGTGTAGTACGTCCCTAAATTCGTCTTAGCATTCCTGTTACATTGCAGTACGTACTTAGTTTTACTGATCAGTGTAGTGCGTCCCTTAATCCGTCCTATCATTCCTGTCACTCTGCAGCACGTTCTTAGTTTTATTGTTCAATGTAGTGCGTCCCTAAATTCGTATTATCATTCCTGTCACATTGCACTACGTACTTAGTTTTATTGTTCAGTGTAGTGCGTCCCTCACTGCGTCCTATCATTCCTGTCACTCTGCAGCACGTTCTTAGTTTCATTGTTTAGTGTAGTGCGTCCCTCAATCCGTCTTACCATCCTTGTCAACTCCACAGCACGTATTTTGTTTTATTGTTCAGTGTAGTGCGGGCCTCAATCTGCCTTATCATTCCTGTCACACTGCAGTACGTACTTAATTTTATTGTTCAGTGTAGTGCGCCCCTCAATCTGTGTTACCATCCCTGTCACTCTACAGCACATAATTTTATTGTTCAGTATTGTGCGTCCCTCAATTCGTCCTACCATCCCTGTCACTCTACACTACGTACTTAGTTTTATTATTCAGTGTAGTGCGCCCCTCAATTCGTCTCAATTTCTGTCACTCTGCAGCACGTACTTAGTTTTATTATTCAGTGTAGTGCGCCCCTCAATTCGTCTCATCATTTCTGTCACTCTACACCACGTACTTAGTTTTATTGTTCAGTGTACTACGTCCCTAAATTCGTCTTATCATTCCTGTCACATTGCAGTAAGTACTTAGCTTTATTGTTCAGTGTAGTGCGCCCCTCAATTTGTCTTATCATTCCTGTCACTCTACAGCATGTACCTAATTTTATTGTTCAGTTTAGTGCATCCCTAATTCGTCCTATAATTTCTGTCACTCTACAGCACGTACTTAATTTTATTGTTCAGTGTAGTACGTCCCTCAATCCGTTCTATCATCTGTCACACTGTCACCTACGTAGGAATGTTGTGCTGTGTATTGAGCCCTCAGTCAGCCTTATCATACAACAATTCCAAACAAGTCTGCCAGAGAACCAATATTAATGATAAAATTTCATTTGTGCATATATTTACTGGGGATATGACTTCTCGGATTAGTAATGTCATCGAGTCTATGCATCTTAACAAAGAATGATTTCCACTTTGTGAAATATAATTCCTCAATATTTGTCTGAGAGTTCATGTTACACCTTGTATACCTATATTCGTATCTTATTTCTCATTTTAACTATTTCAATACATTGTGTATTCTATTCTAATACAATTAATTTTGCATTTCAATTCATTACAGTTAATACATTCGAACCTCAAGCTGATAACACGTCAGTCATCGTCCTTCACACCAGTTCTGCTCTTCGGTCTCGGCGAAACTCGTTGTCGTCCTCTGGATCAGGAAGGAACAATCTGAAAGAGAATTTCGAAACAATGTCAATGTTAAGGGAAAAGTACGTTCTGTATTTCAGAATTCTCTTTTCTACTTCCCCATTATTTGAAGCACTAAGTATTGCGATTCTGCAAAATTTGTATTTCGAGATATTCACCAAGTGTAGTTCTACAGCAATCGTGATATCGAGCTAGAATGTCTTTTTGGGTCTGCTGTTTGTCTGTACAGCAATCATGGCGAGATTTTGTTCAATTACCGAGAATGTACCCAAAATGATAAATATGAAATTTAATAATATTAGTAAAAGAATTTTGTGTCACTTCATGCAATCACACGCAACGGAAATGTTTACGAAGTACATATTTTATGTGAATTTGTTTTTAATTATAAACTACTCGCGGGTAGAATTTAGAATAAATTCTAGTGTTATTTTGGATGCATAGTAAATAATTATGTAAGTACATTTAATTGTGAAAATGGTAAAAAAGAAATTGCAGCATGTGTCAACTTCGGAAAAGTAATTTTCATTAATGAGACACAGGTGTGAACTAAAAGCGTTTACTGAATATGTTTAGCATTTTTGAATATCTAGGATCAGGATAAAGCAAAATACTGAGGAAGGGGTACACAGAAGAAGCTTCCAAATTATCAGCTTGTTTTAATCAGTGCACGTTAATAGTACTGTCCTATGGTGATAAAGTAGGAGGATTAAGTTTTGTTCGGTTTTTGATAATACAGTACAAATCGACAGAACTTTACCTGAACTGAATTTTCAGTAAATTATTTTCTGAGCAGAGGTATTGATGTTACTTTTCAAATACTATTTTCAAGTTTAGGATAAACTAAAGTAAATTTACTTTCAAATTTTATGTATCACTCGCTACAGTTTATTAATATTGTTCTTAAAATTTTGAATAAATCTGAATCCCACAACTTATAAGTCTCGTAATCTAGGAAAATTTGAGCCTTTAGTTTCTGCTTTTATACTTTATGTTATCTTGTTTTTCCTTTGATCTCGTATCGCCCTTGTTCTCATATTGTACTTTTTATATTCCCCTTGTTCTCTTGTGTTCTGTATATTCTTATTTATTCCGCCTGTTTCCCTTGTACCCCTTTTCTCTTTGTATTCCGCTTGTTCTCCTTGCGTTTATATCGTCTTCCTTCTATTCCCTCTATTCTCCTTTCCTTCTCGTTCTCCTTGTATCCTCTTCTTTACCGCTCTTTTCCTGTATTCCCCTCGTTCTCCTTATATCCCTCTAGTTTTCCTACAACCCCCTCGTTCTCCTGGTATGCCATCATTCCTTTGCATTCCTCTCGCCGTCCTGCTTCCCTCGTTCTACTTGTATTCCCCTCGTCTTCACTGTATCTCTCTCGTTCTCCTATTCCCTTCGTTCTACTTTATTTCCCTTGTCCTCCTTGTGTTCCCCTCGTTCTCCTTGTTTTCCCTTCCGTTCTCCTTATCTTTTAGTTTTCCTTGTGTTCCCCTCGTTCTAATAGTCTTTTCCTTTCTCTTGTTATAATCCCAATATTTTTCATATATTTCCTTTGTTCAATTTGTACTCTTTGTGTCAGTTTCTATCTGATGCTTTTCCAATTCACTGCGGGCTAAAGCAGGGAGATGCACTATCACCTTTACTTTTTAACTTCGCTTTAGAATATGCCATTAGGAAAGTTCAGGATAACAGGCGGGGTTTGGAATTGAACGGGTTACATCAGTTTGTCTATGCAGATGACGTGAATATGTTAGGAGAAAATACACAAACGATTAGGAAAAACACGGAAATTTTACTTGAAGCAAGTAAAGCGATCGGTTTGGAAGTAAATCCCGAAAAGACAAAGCATATGATTATGTCTCGTGAGCAGAATATTGTACGAAATGGAAACATAAAAATTGGAGATTTATCCTTCGAAGAGGTGGAAAAATTCAGATATCTTGGAGCAACAGTAACAAATATAAATGACACTCGGGAGGAAATTAAACGAAGAATAAATATGGAAAATGCATGTTATTATTCGATTGAGAAGCTTTTATCATCCAGTCTCAAAAAATCTGAAAGTTAGAATTTATAAAACCGTTATTTTACCGGTTGTTCTGTACGGTTGTGAAACTTGGACTCTCACTCTGAGAGAGTAACATAGGTTAAGGGTGTTTGAGAATAAGGTGCTTCAGAAAATATTTGGGGCTAAGAGGGATGAAGTTACAGGAGAATGGAGAAAGTTACACACATTATGTCACCTGACATAATTATGAACATTAAATCCAGACGTTTGAGATGGGCAGGGCATGTAGCACGTATGGGCGAATCCAGAAATGCATATAGAGTGTCAGTTGGGAGACCGGAGGGAAAAAGATCTTTGGGGAGACCGAGACATAGATGGGAGGATAATATTAAAATGGATTTGAGGGAGGTGGGGTATGATGATAGAGACTGGATTAATCTTGCTCAGGATAGGGACCGATGGCGGGTTTATGTGAGGGCGGCAATGAACCTTCGGGTTCCTTAAAAGCCATTTGTAAGTAAGTAAGTGTTCTAGTATTCTTACTGATCTCCTTATCCTCCTCTCGTTCATTGATTCCCATTGTCCCGTTTGTATTCCATGAATTCTCCTTGTTCTCCCAATATTCCCCTTGTTATTCTTGTTCCACGCCCTATTCGTCAACCCAACTACGTAAAGGTATGCAACATAGTAAACTACGCATCCGTCGACAGTTTTGTAAGAAAGTTTAAGGGGAGCCGACAAAAATACGAAGGATATTATTAATTTTTATGACAACGATTATAGGAAGACAGAGGAAAATAGATCAAGCATTGCATACTTTTGGGCGAGTAAGGTGAGTGAAGAACATGAAATATTAGTGAAAAGGAAACTGTACAATGACATTATAATAGCAAAAGACACAACGACAATATAAATAATCGGAGGAAATCAGATGCCGCTGGACGAGAGAAGAGACGGAGGTATGGAAATTACTGAAGAAGCTGTTCTAGAGCCGATATAGTATGGAAACATCTCGTCGGGAGCATGGAAGGACCGCTCTCAGGGGATATTAGGGGAGTTAAAAATTACGTAGACTAGATTTTAATTTGCACTCAATGGTGAAGTTTCGGAAATTGAAATTTATAATGCGGAATTTATTTCCGATGTGCCAAGTATAACATCTCTCTCTTCAATTGGTCAGTGACAGATTTATTTTTTGGTGCTCGGAGTTCTTTACCAAAATTTACATATAATTTTTGAAACAATTATCAGTATCATATTTTGAAATTAAAAAAGAAATCATCTCGCAAATTCTTAAAGATTCCCTGCAGATTATACAATTTCATTTATACCTCTCAGAAGGCCTTAATTAAGGATATGCTAATTTTAAATAAAATCTATTATTTATAAGTATAATTTTATAGTCATCTTCTAAGTTTTTATTTTATAATTATAATCAATGGTGCTTAATTATTGCATTTTATTTTTATAACAATATTCATATTTAATTGATTATATTTGTTTGCTATTACTTTTCGGATCCTCGTGGTCATCCTTAATTAAGGCCGGACGAGTTACTTCTCTCTCTCTCTCTCTCTCTCTCTCTCTAAACTCGCTGTCGATCGTTCAGACAATTCCATGTTCTGCATATCAGCCTTGTAACGCAAATAATTATCAAATAATTGTATTGCCATTCCTAGCAGTAATTTTCAAAATATTATATATTGAGCATGAATCTCCCATGTCCTATTTCTAAACAAGTGCAGTAATAATTGAAATTATATAAAATTAGTCCAAGATTAATAATTTTTAAAATCGTTCATATTTTTTGGTGCTCTCGGTATAAGGGGGTCGTGTTAAAGTTAACTATGTTATACAGGGCGGAATTCTGGGAATGAAAAATTGCGGGGATAAATGATTTGTTATTTTCAAAACCTGCTATTTCGCTCAAAAACCGATTTTGACCAAATAACATAATGAACATTTTTATTACATTTTGAATCCAATGCTAAATTTATTTTTTGCCAACTCCGCTATTTGTCACTGAAAAATTACAGACGTGGACAAATTATTAACAAAATTTACGATTTTTATGATAATTGTGTTTTCAAAATTTGACTTTTCAATTTAGACTACAATTGACAATTTTGCATATTTCTATCATTACAGTAGATAGAAATAGGCCTATGCAAAAATGTCAACTGCATTTTAAATTGAAGAGTCAAATTTTGAAAAAAAAAATATATATATATATAATGAAAATCTTCAATGTTGCCAATAACTTGTAAATGTGCAAAAATATCAACTGCAGTTTAAATTGAAGAGTCAAATTTTGTAAAACTATATAACAAGAATCTTCAATTTTGCCAGTAACTTGTAAATATGCAAAAATGTCAGTGCAGTGTAAATTGAAGAGTCAAATTTAGTAAAAATATATTATAAAATCTTCAGTTTCGCTAATAATTCGGAAATATCCGAAATATCAACTGTAGTCCAAATTGAAGAGTCAGATTTTGAAAATATACAATACAAATCTTCATTTTTTTAATGTATAAATACGCAAAAATGTCAACTGTATACTGAATTGAAGAATCATATTTTGTAAAAAAAATATAATAAAAATCTTCAATTTTGCTAATAATTTGTCCACGTCTGTATATTTAAAAGTATGCTTTATTTTCTAAAACCTATTTTTTTTCAGACAAAATCTATTATCTGATATTTTAATTTAGAAATTGTTGGTAAACTTGAAATACTCCAACACATTTCGCTTATAGAACAGTATAAAATACTGTATCTGTAAGATGAGAATAAACACGCATTTTTAAAATTGGTTCGTATCTCAAAGCCAGCATTTTTTCTCATTCCTGTAAAAATAAAACGAAATAGCAAGTTTTGGAAACGAACCCCTCAACTTTTGGTCTGCAAACTTACCAGTTCATGCATGATCGCTGCCAGGAGATGTTGTCCGGAGTTGCATCACGTTCCTTGTCTGGGCGCCATTTGACTACGCAGGAGATGGTCCACATCTTCTGAGAGAGTTCCGCCGGAGACTCAACAGCTACTCCTTGAATGTCCTCGGGTTTCTGAAACAAGACAGATGACAACATTCGTTAGTTTCTTTACAAGTTATGTAACAGCAAGCTACTGAAACTATATTGGCGGTAGCAGATAGAGTTTCAAAAATAAAAACAGTCTACTCATGTTGAAGCCTTATTTTTTCCTAATGTATTGTCCTGATTATAAATTACATTGGTAATTTCATATAAGACGGGCACCTGGCTGAATGTAACTATTACCAACTTTTTTATTTTAGAGTTAAATGTTAATGATTTTAGTGACTTTTATATGTTAGTTCTAGGTTTTTATACTAGGTGTTGCCGTGATTTTCTTTCGATTTGATTGGTTATAGTTATCAATTGTTCTAGAATGTTCGTTAATTTTGAATGGGTAATAACGTCAGTTCTTGGTTGTTTGACGTGACGTGGTGTTATATTGTTTCTGATGGCTAAAGCTATTGAAATTTGCCATTTAAAAATATTTTTGTGAAAGATGTGTGAACATAGAACAGAGTATTACATTCTGTGTCGATTTTTGTTTAGTTCCTTCGCTGGTGAATAAGAATCGTATCGAAAACTGTGGTTTTAAAATAATTATTTACAGAATATTCCGTATAAGTTAAGGTGTATTAAGTATTCGAAGAAAATTTCATATTGTGTAAATACATGGTTTAATTATGCGAAGTTGACTGTACGACAAAGTGTTTCTTTAGTTCTTTGTTGCCTACATGGTTATGTTTAGATTACCTTGAAGCCTCTGTCATATACTGGAAGTGAAGTGGTCTTTGAAGACATCAAATGAGGATTGAATTTTGTTTGATAAGGTGATAAAATTATTATGTTTTGTTTTGTATTTGAGTGATTTTTTTGATTGCCAGAGAATACTGCCAACTATGAAGTTCGAATGCTACCAAACACCAAAAAAATCAAAGATGGAAAATTAAACATTTTCATTTTTTTGAAAGGATTGTTCTTCCCTACAAATATGAATATATGTTTGATTTTCCATCTTTTATTTTGTGATGTTTAGTGGCATTTGAACTTCATAGTTGGCAGATCATTTTTGGTAGTTTTCGTCAGCCATGTTTGATTTTTCCCGTCTTCTAGGAAATTACCATTACATTACTCCTATTGTTTTATTATTGTTAATTCTTCTACCATTAAGTTCCTGTCAAGAAGTCAAAATCTAATCCAATGTAAGATATCTAACGAGATTTAGGTTAAAAAATCTAAATTGTAATATTGTTGTAATCTGTTTAATCAAAGCGCCCTAATCTAATGAAAAGTATGTTCTGAACAAATTTGATACATTTGTATCTACACCAACGTAATCTGCTGTACCCTGATGAAATACAATTTAATTTATGCTCGACCATCCCGAAATGTAATTATACACCTGGTAGTAGCCCTTTAATGCACCTCATTAAAGTACACTTATTCATGCAAATCAAGCTTTCAGGTATAACTCCCTTTAAAGTTGATTTGAATAATTTCGAGGGAAAAATTGTTCCGGGCCGGGTATCGAACCCGGGACCTTTGGTTAAACGTACCAACGCTCTCCCAACTGAGCTACCCGGGAACTCTACCAGACATCGATCTAATTTGATCTATATCCACAGACCTCAAAGTGGGCTGACAACCGTCAAGCAACCAACATTGAGTGCACACTAACCTAGTCATTATAATTCAGTTGTTCAGCCAATGAGAAATCTCCGTTGTAGTGATTGTACCATTATAAAACCGCAAGTATCGATTATTCTCGGATATGCAATCGAAAGACAATTAGCAAAGTCACGGAGGCTGGAAATCCAATACTGTCGCAGAAGGTTATGTTCTGTTACTATAATAATTAGCGTTAATTGTAAATAATATTCAAATAAATGCAATTTGTCATCTCGTTTTACAATGTCTAATTTAATTTCAATGTTATATGAAGATTAATATTTAGTTTACTCTCTAGATTATATCAAGGTCAATGTGGACATCTGTTCCTCGGAAAAAGTCAATACTTTCGCGTCTGCGCACATATCACAATTTACGAGCTATGAACAAGGTCACTTCCGCTCTTCAGTCACATAAGAATAAAATGAATACTTCTGAATAATTTCAAGTTAGAAATATGGTCGAGCATAAAAGTCGTATGAAACTTGACTATAATGGTAATTAAGACGCTCGTATGAAAATTATGAAATTTGCTTGCGCTCGTTTCATAAACATATTCGCAACTTAATTACTACAATTATAGGCTCGTTGCTTAATGTACTATTGTTCTATTCAATGCATTGTATTTTAATCAATTACATCATAATATACACCAACCTTATACTGATGGCAATCTTTCCGAAGTCCTTCACTTCATACTAGGCGTATCTCTGCTCGTCGGTTTCAGGAAAATCTGCTGTCCTCTCTGCACGCACGTTGAAGCTCTCTGGAACATCAATTATAACAGAATGTAAGTATAATTTTAAGTTTTTAATTGGTTACTTTACAATGTTTTATCAGCTCTTGGTTACCTAGCGTCTGACTGGGACGTAGGTGATAATGCTAACGAAATGACTCCAGGTTCCAGCGCCGGAAGTTACCCAGCATCTGATCTTAATGAGTTGAGGGGAAAACCCCGGAAAAATCTCAACCAGGTAATTTGTTCCAACGAGGATTTGAAGCCGGGCCCACTCGTTTTACGGTCAGACGTGTTAACTGTTACTTAACAGCGGTAAGTATAATTTTAAGTGCTATATAGGCCTACATTCTCCGTTTTAGAATTCAGAAGTTCCCCGAGAAAACCTGCTCCACACAGTTCGTTCTCCACAGACTTGTTCCAGACAATTTTTCACCCCATCTAGAATCTTGTACTGTTAACTGTTAATATGTTCTCTGATATCTTTCATGTTCTTTTATCAGTCCCTCTTAGATAATTATGATTTACCAATGAAGTCAAAATAACAAGCTAGTTTCTACAATCAATCCTTTTACAATTTAAGTCTAATACAAAATGTTTGAATAATAATCGATAATACTTATACATCATAGACCTTGAATGAACATGTACAAGTTCTCTTTACGGTAACTTTTTTCTCTCGTAAATTTTACCTCCAAACTTTTCATAAAATAACAATGAGCAGATAGGCCTACATATTATAGTGTAATGTACTCGTAGCATATAGAAATTCTAGCCAATACTGTATAAGAATCTTTAAATTAAAGTTCGCGCAAGATAGGACGATAGTATGCCATGATGGAAATTCATTTATTTGATGTAAATTTTAAAATATAAACCTACAGCTTTCCCCAACACTACACTTATGAAATAGACTATTTTTCTTGAGATCAAACGATTGAAAAATAATTTGAAAATACAAGTTAATAATTTAGATTAGACATAATTTAATAAGAACCATTTCTGATATTGCAGTAAGGATAAACGGACAACTATTTTCAGATAAAAAATATTCAGTCTTGTTTCAGACAACTATATGAAAATATTTCACTTTTTTGTAAATAATTAATTCAAAATTCTATGAGGTAATTTACACTAAGGAATCAAAACAGAATTTCAATTAGATACAATCAAATGACTCGACATTAATTACGAATAAATGTAAGTAGATCGCAAAGTATCAAGGAAACTATAGATAAGGTTTGAAAGACAGCCACCTCGGTCTCCATACTTACCAGTTTATGCATGTTTCCTTACGGAGCTGTAGTTCGAAGTAGCCCGTCTGGATGCCAGTCGACTACCCAGGTAGTTGAACCCAACGAGAATCGCCTATCTTCTGACCGAGTAGCTCCAGATAATAACTACTCCAGAGTTGTCCCTGAATTCCTGAAACAAAACGGATGACAATTTCAGTTCACGTTTCCATACAAATGGTTTAAATTCTTGTAAACTTTGCAATATGAACTTATGGAATCTGAATTGGTTATAACCTAAAAATTTTGGTATTGTGGGGTGCAAATTACATATTAAATTACTACGGAGAGATCCACAATATGTTCAAGAAAATCTGCCATAATTCAAGGCAACTTTTTCAAGTGATTTTTGTAATTTTAATAAAAATAACAATTATTTTAGTTGGTTATTTAACGATGCGGTAATTTGCTAGGATACGACGTTGCATATAGACCACTTTTACGCCAAACCTAAAATTTGTTTTTGCAAGATATACTAAAACCCTAAATTGACATAACTTAACCTTTTCCTTAATCTGTGACAGGTTAGGTTAGGTTAGTGTTTTAGTATCCATTGTATACACTAAGGTAGGACGCTAGTATGCCATGATGGAATTTTACTTATTTGTTGTAAATTTTAAAATATAGACCTACAGCCTTCCCCAACACTTCACTTATGAAAGACTATTTTTCTTTAAATCAAAGATTTGAAAAAAAACTTGAAAATACAAGTTAATACTTTAGGTTAGACAATTTAGACATTGCAATAAGAATAAATGAACAACTATTTTCAGCTAAAAATATTAAGTCTGATGTTTCCGACAACTATACGAAAATATTCCACTTTTTGTAAATAATTTATTTGAAATTACGTAAGCTAATTTATGGTAAGGAATCAAAACAGAATTTCAATTAGATACATTCAAATGACTCCTTAATTACGAATAAATTTAAGTAGATCGCAAAGTATCAAGGAAACTATGGATAAATTTTGAAACATATTAGCCACCTCGGTCTCCATACTTACCAGTCTATGCATGTTTCCTTGCGGAGCTGTAGTCCTAAGTTGCTCGTCATTTCCCGTCTGGATGCCAGTCGCCTGCCAGGTGGTTGTGCCTCCTCCAGTATCCCCATCTTCTCTTCTGACCGAGTACTCCAGCCTCTCTAGAGTACTACTCTAGAATTGTCCCGGGGTTCCTGAAACAAGAGAGATGACAATACTGGTATGTTTCCAAACAAATGTTTTAGATTCTAGTTCAACTTTGAAATATGAACATAACATATAAACTACATCGATGTAATAATTGATTTTGTAGGCCTATTCCAAACACCATATTCCTTTATCGGGTAAGCCTAAAGATTCAATACAACTGGAAGAATGTAAATCCTCATGTTACAAGGAAATTTTACTATTTCCTTCTTTTTTTTAATTTTTAGTAGATTATTAGGCAATTATTTGTGATTTTGTACGTAGGCTATGTCAGACAAAAATTTGAAACTACGAACTCTAAGGTCAAATCTTTGAAGATTTTAAATTAATTTAATATTTTCCGTAACTCAAGTATCGAAAGTAATAGAAAAATAAGGATTATGGACACTAAAGCAACATAAACTAATTAGTATAAGTTAGGGATTTTCTATAGCATGCAACACTGAAGCTTTTTTGAAGAAAAAATGCAAAATGTCTAAACTTCAGAATGATTGTAATTTGGAATGTGAAAAATTCGTATTGAGCGTCAATTGACTTGGAAACATATTAGAAAACAGGTAAACATTGGAAAGAATTGATCGGTGTTTGTAACCTAACAGTGATTATTTAACACGTGAAATAAAAAGGTAGAACACTTCAAAATATAACGCGGAACGTACATTTCACTTCATTTAATATCATATGCAAAGCATACAAAAAGCCTAAACTAACCGAACTAACAACCTGTCAGATTCATGTATGCAAGTCATACAAAATCCTAAACTAACCTAACCTGTCACAGATTCTTGTATGCAAGTCATACAAAATCCTAAACTAACCTAACCTGTCACAGATTCATGTATGCAAGTCATACAAAATCCTAAACTAATCTGTCACAGATTCATGTATGCAAGTCATACAAAATCCTAAACTAACCTAACCTGTCACAGATTCATGTATGCAAGTCATACAAAATCCTAAACTAACCTAACCTGTCACGGATTCATGTATGCAAGTCATACCAAAAACCTAAACTAACCTGTCACAGATTCATGTATGCAAGTCATACAAAATCCTAAGCTAACCTAACCTGTCACAGATTCATGTATGCAAGTCATACAAAATCCTAAACTAACCTAACCTGTCACAGATTCATGTATGCAAGTCATACAAAATCCTAAACTAACCTAGCCTGTCACAGATTCATGTATGCAAGTCATACAAAATCCTAAACTAACCTAACCTGTCACAGATTCATGTATGCAAGTCATACAAAATCCTAACTAACCTAACCTGTCACAGATTCATGTATGCAAGTCATACAAAATACTAAACTAACTTAACCTGTCACAGATTCATGTATGCAAGTCATACAAAATCCTAACTAACCTAACCTGTCACAGATTCATGTATGCAAGTCATACAAAATCCTAACTAACCTAACCTGTCACAGATTCATGTAAGCAAGTCATACAAAATCCTAAACTAATCTGTCACAGATTCATGTATGCAAGTCATACCAAAAACCTAAACTAACCTGTCAGAGATTCATGTATGCAAGTCATACAAAATCCTAAACTGTCACAGATTCATGTATGCAAGTCATACAAAATCCTAAACTAACCTAACCTGTCACAGATTCATGTAGGCCTATGCAAGTCATACAAAATCCTAAACTAACCTAACCTGTCACAGATTCATGTATGCAAGTCATACCAAAAACCTAAACTAACCTGTCACAGATTCATGTATGCAAGTCATACAAAATCCTAAACTAACTTAACCTGTCACAGATTCATGTATGCAAGTCATACAAAATCCTAACTAACCTAACCTGTCACAGATTCATGTATGCAAGTCATACAAAATCCTAAACTAACCTAACCTGTCACAGATTCATGTACGCCTATGCAAGTCATACAAAATCCTAAACTAACCTAACCTGTCACAGATTCATGTATGCAAGTCATACCAAAAACCTAAACTAACCCGTCACAGATTCATGTATGCAAGTCATACAAAATCCTAAACTAACCTAACCTGTCACAGATTCATGTATGCAAGTCATACAAATTCCTAAACGGTAATTTCATAGAAGAAGGGCACCTGGTTGGATGTACTAAGTATTACCAACTTTTTTACTTTAGAGTTAAATGTTAGTGATTTTTAGTAACTTTTATATGTTAGTTCTAGGTTCTTATACTAGGTGTCGCATTGATGATGTTTCAATTTGATTGGTTATAGTTGTCATTTGTTCTAGAATTTTCGTTAATTTTGAATGGGTAATGACGTTGTCAATTGTTCTTGGTTGTTTGACGTGAGTGGTGTTATACTGTTTTGCTGGCTAAAGCTATTGGAAGTTTGTCATTTTATGATTTTCCTTCGATTCGATTGGTTATAGTTGTCATCATGTGTTCTAGAATTTTCGTTAATTTTGAATGGATAATGACGTCAGTAAGTTGTTCTTGGTTGTTTGACGTGAGTGGTGTTATATTGTGTCTGATGGGTAAAGCTATTGAAAGTTTGTCATCATTTTATATCTGTGAAAGATGGTTCAGTTCTTTCGCTGGTGAATAAAAATTGTGTCGATTGTTGACGAGAAAACTGTTCCTGTGATTCCAAGGAATTGTTCATTGAATTTTCCGTACAAGTTAAGGTGTAATAAGAGTTCAAAGAGAATTTCATTTTGTGTAAATACATGGTTTAGTTATGTGAAGTTGACTGTGCGACAAAGTGGTGGTTTAGTTCTTTGTTGGCTGCATGCTTTAAGTTTAGATTGCCTTGAAGCCTGTGTCATAATGCAAGTGAAGCGGTTGTCTTTGAAGACGTCAATGTGGATTGAATTTTGTTTGATTAAGTGATAAATTATTGTTTTGTTTTGTGTTTTAGTGATTTGTGGGGGTAAAGTGCGGACGAAAACTGCCAGAAAAGTGCTATCAACTATGAAGTGCAAGTGCCACCAAACACCATAAAAATCAAAGATGAAAAATTAAACATATTTTCATTTTTTGAAGGGCTTTTTCTTCCTTAAAATATGAATATATGTTTGATTTTCCATCTTTGATTTTGTAATGTTTGGTGACATTTGAACTTCATAGTTGGCAGAACGTTTTGGTAGTTTTCGTCAGCCATGTTGGATTTTGCCCGTCTTCTAGGAAATTACCTCCTAAACTAACCTAACCTGTCACAGATTCATGTATGCAAGTCATACAAAATCCTAAACTAACCTAACCTGTCACAGATTCATGTATGCAAGTCATACAAAATCCTAAACTAACCTAACCTGTCACAGATTCATGTATGCAAGTCATACAAAATCCTAAACTAACCTAACCTGTCACAGATTCATGTATGCAAGTCATACAAAATCCTAAACTAAACTAACCTGTCACAGATTCATGTATGCAAGTCATACAAAATCCTAAACTAACCTCACCTGTCACAGATTCATGTATGAAAGTCATACCAAAAACCTAAACTAACCTGTCACAGATTCATGTATGCAAGTCATACAAAATCCTAAACTAACCTAACCTGTCACAGATTCATGTATGCAAGTCATACAAATTCCTAAACTAACCTAACCTGTCACAGATTCATGTATGCAAGTCATACAAAATCCTAAACTAACCTAACATGTCACAGATTCATGTATGCGAGTCATACAAAATCCTAAACTAACCTAACCTGTCACAGATTCATGTATGCAAGTCATACAAAATCCTAAACTAACCTAACCTGTCACAGATTCATGTATGCAAGTCATACAAAATCCTAACTAACCTAACCTGTCACAGATTCATGTATGCAAGTCATACAAAATCCTAAACTAACCTAACCTGTCACAGATTCATGTATGCAAGTCATACCAAAAACCTAAACTAACCTAACCTATCACAGATTCATGTATGCAAGTCATACCAAAAACCTAAACTAACCTAACCTGCCACAGATTCATGTATGCAAGTCATACCAAAAACCTAAACTAACCTAACCTGTCACAGATTCATGTATGCAAGTCATACCTAAAACCTAAACTAACCTAACCTGTCACAGATTCATGTATGCAAGTCATACAAAATCCTAAACTAACCTAACCTGTCACAGATTCATGTATGCAAGTCATACAAAATCCTAAACTAACCTAACCTGTCACAGATTCATGTATGCAAGTCATACCAAAAACCTAAACTAACCTAACCTGTCACAGATTCATGTATGCAAGTCATACAAAATCCTAACTAACCTAACCTGTCACAGATTCATGTATGCAAGTCATACCAAAAACCTAAACTAACCTAACCTGTCACAGATTCATGTATGCAAGTCATACAAAATCCTAACTAACCTAACCTGTCACAGATTCATGTATGCAAGTCATACAAAATCCTAAACTAACCTAAACTGTCACTGATTCATGTATGCAAGTCATACCAAAAACCTAAACTAACCTAACCTGTCACAGATTCATGTATGCAAGTCATACAAAATCCTAACTAACCTAACCTCTCACAGATTCATGTATGCAAGTCATATAAAATCCTAAACTAACCTAACCTGTCACAGATTCATGTATGCAAGTCATACAAAATCCTAAACTAACCTAACCTGTCACAGATTCATGTATGCAAGTCATACCAAAAACCTAAACTAACCTGTCACAGATTCATGTATGTAAGTCATACAAAATCCTAAACTGTCACAGATTCATGTATGCAAGTCATACAAAATCCTAAACTAACCTAACCTGTCACAGATTCATGTATGCAAGTCATACAAAATCCTAAACTAACCTAACCTGTCACAGATTCATGTATGCAAGTCATACCAAAAACCTAAACTAACCTGTCACAGATTCATGTATGCAAGTCATACAAAATCCTAAACTAACCTAACCTGTCACAGATTCATGTATGCAAGTCATACAAAATCCTAAACTAACCTAACCTGTCACAGATTCATGTATGCAAGTCATACAAAATCCTAAACTAACCTAACCTGTCACAGATTCATGTATGCAAGTCATACAATATCCTAACTAACCTAACCTGTCACAGATTCATGTATGCAAGTCATACAAAATCCTAAACTGTCACAGATTCATGTATGCAAGTCATACAAAATCCTAAACTAACCTAACCCGTCACAGATTCATGTATGCAAGTCATACAAAATCCTAAACTAACCTAACCTGTCACAGATTCATGTATGCAAGTCATACAAAATCCTAAACTAACCTGTCACAGATTCATGTATGCAAGTCATACCAAAAACCTAAACTAACCTGTCACAGATTCATGTATGCAAGTCATACAAAAAACCTAAACTAACCTAACCTGTCACAGATTCCTATATACAAGGCATATGAAAAGCCTGAAGTAACCTAACCTGTCACAGATTCGTATATACAAAGCATATGAAAAGCCTGAAGTAACCTAACCTGTCACAGATCCTCGCACTGGAGAACTTAGAAATATTCAGGTCGGATGTTTCAGTGTCACGTGCTTTGTAAAAGCCTAAATTATGTATTTCGTAATTATTTACTTCGGCGACACAGTTTGTATCCACTATTTCTCCTCTTCGTACTTCGTGACTTCCATCCAGTCATGCTTTCGACTACTCCCTGTTCTCCAGAAGTTTGGTTAGCTTGTGTTGGGTTATTCTGGGCTGGTTAGATTGAGCTAGGTTAGGTTACTTACATTATCCACTGTGTGAATGATTCAACACTTATATCAATCTCCTGGAGATGTCTCAAGTTTGTCCCACCCAAAACCCCCTATTCCCAGCCGTTTATCTTGTGGCACATTTGGCATGTTGGTAACTACGGTATAGCTAAAGTAAAACTATTGAAAAATTTTTACATATTCCTCGGCCTCACGTTACTTAGATATTCCCTCAAGTAACCTTGTCACATATCTTACCTATCTTGTAAAAGACCGGTATCATCTCAGAAATTATCAAATATTGAGATATTAGATGTAGTCTTAATAAGAACCAATACTGAAAAATATTTTCACAACAAATTAGTAGGAAGACAGTCTAGTAAAAATCTTTACAACAGAATTATGAAAATGATACTCTACATTATGCATATATTTTGTTTCAAGTTTGATTAGGAATTTAACAAACTTAATACGATTGTGATTAGAACCGAATTTGGATAAACTAGGGCTCAGGTAGTTCCTTCGTACTCAGCTCACACAGCTAGCATACAAGTATGAATCTCTGATAGGTTAGGTTTGCCTAGTTTAGCTTTTATTATGCCTTGCATATAAAATCAACTGCATATATATATATATATATATATATGTAATTACGAATGTCAATAGATAGTATACCCTCGGCCTCCATACTTACCAGATTATGTACGTTTGCTAGCAGGGGCTGTGGTCCGAAGTTGCCTGCAATTCCCCGTCTGGATGCCAGTCGACCGCCCAGGTGGTTGAACCCAACGAGAATCGCCCATCTTCTGACCGAGTAGCTCCACATAACTACTCCAGAGATGTCCCTGAATTCCTGAAACAAAACAGATGACAAATTCAGTTCAAGTTTCGACACAAGTGGTTTAAATTCTTGTAAACTTTGCAATATGAACGTATGGAAACTGAATTGGTTATGACCCATAAATTTTGGTATTGTGTTGCAAATTACATATTAAATTACTACGGAGAGATCCATAGCATGTTCAAGAAAATCTGCCATGATTCAAAGCAACTTTTTCTAGTGTATTTTCGTAATTTTAAAATAAAAATAATAATTATTATTACCATTATTCATTTTTTAGCTATTTAAGGACGCTGTATCAACTACTAGGTTATTTAGGGTCGATGAGATTGGTGATAGCGAGATGGTATTTGGTGAGATGAGACCGAGTATTCGCCATAGAAAAATAACCTCGGAAAAAACCCAAGCGGGGATCGAACCCGCGCCCGAGCGCAACTTCAGACCGGCAGGGAAGCGCCTTATCCGACTGAGCCACGCCGGTGGCTATATTATTATTATTATTATTATTATTATTATTATTATTATTATTATTATTATTTACTTCATTACTGCTAATTTGCTATGAGAAGGGTTACAGTCGAGATAAAAAGATTGTAATGGAGGAACAGTAGTAATATAAATTATGTAAAAGCTCCAGTAAACTATAAGGAAAAAAACTGTCCACCATGTGCACTGTTTCATAATAAAATCTGGAGAATGTCGAATGGATCAATTATTATTATTATTATTATTATTATTATTATTATTATTATTATTATTAATCCTCGTAATGAACAAAATGTTACATTAGGAATAATTTTGGCATCAAGAATTATAAAAACTATATCACGCTAATTATTTTCTAATAACTACCTAGTAACCATTCTTGAATTCGATAAATGAAACTGTTTCGTAGCCTATCGTATTTTACAGTTGCATCGAAATATATTTTTAATGTATTCGAATATAATATTTGCGTATGTATTAGGGTGGAATCTCAATTTCATTCCGTGAATTCTGAAGTAAAAATGTGAATTACTAATTATTGATATGCATTATGTTTGTGAATGAAGTTAAAATATTTGATAGATTCTTACGCTAAGAGGGGATATTCCTTTTCAATTTAGACTTAAATTGCGTTCACTTTCCTTTGATATATTACTGCAAGTCTAAAGGCATTTAAAACATGGTTATAGAAAATGTATTCCAGTATTTTGATTATAGTTGAGAAAAAATTTGATCCTCTGAAAAAAAATTACTGGAATGAGTCACATAAATCATACGGCTTTCCTGAACGGAAATGCAATATTACGTCGCTAATACAACCGCCATGATCGCTGATAGAAACTTCTGGGCTAACTCAATACAAGTCTTTAATTATACGGTTTCCTTTACGAGTTTATTTAATATTCTATATACGAATATTTTTAAACTTATATTAATAAGTAATTCGAGATGAAAATGCAATATTATTAAACGACTTTAGATGGAAAGTACAAGTAATATTTTATCTCAAGTCAAGCCTCAAATATAAAAACACTTCCGGGTTTATTACTTTTCAAATTATCATAAATTGCGTCATTGTCTTGAAATAAATTATTTTATTGAAATACAGTGCCCTAATGGGATTAAAAAACAATATCTTAAAGTTATGATGCGCAGAAAGGGAAATACTATAGTTACCTCATGGAATGCACAGCCAGTCCGTCCACATTACTCGTTGTCGCTCGACTAAACAGAGATCATTTCAAAATCACCTCAGGCAGATGGCGTTTGTGTGCTGCTTACAATTCAGCCAATCACAATGCAGATATTCAATACTTCTAGAAACTTCTTTACCGTTGTTTACTAGAATCGTACCAAGTACAGTATAGCACAAAAATGAGGGCATTTTAATATACTGTAATACAGAGGAACAAATGTAGACCTACATTACTTGAGTATTTGTTTCGATGTGATCAAGTTTAAATATATTTATGCAATCGTGTATATGTCATCCTGTGAAAACCTGATTATTAACAAGGCATTGTAAATAAAATCGAACTATAGTCTATCTAAATCAACAAATCCTCTAATCCGCATTCCCTAAAATAATACAATTTTCAGCCCCATCATGTATACAACAGAAATAAAATAAATGTATTTACCAAGATGAAACGCATTCACTCATGGTGTAAACTGATATAATAAGCCACTAATAAGACAGGTAGTTGCGTCAATATAGAATATTAGATTGGAAATAAAAATTTATGGAAATTAAACACAATTACAACAGCGATTAATAAATAATAAACTCAAAGTAAATATAATCAAACTAATCGTCATTTAATCAACAACCATGTAATCATATTCATATAGTAATTAATAAATAGTAAGTGAGGAAATAGAATGCACTAAAATTTTAGATGTCTGTGGAAGGCATATACGACATTTAAGAACCTGAATTGCTTTATGTTACACTTTTCGAGTCCTAGCGAAAATATCAGCGGTGGAACTCTTAAAATCACTCTACTTTGGCTATGTTAATTTTGTATTATCATACGATCATGCGGGATATTAGATGGGGATTTTCTTAGAAATAGAAACACGTATTAAAATTGCAGAAAGCAATAGTTACTTACTACCGACTAATTAAGCAAGTCCCTATTCGGACTGAAAGTAAGTTCTACAAAT
Organism: Periplaneta americana; assembly: GCF_040183065.1. NCBI lineage: Eukaryota > Metazoa > Arthropoda > Insecta > Blattodea > Blattidae > Periplaneta > Periplaneta americana. The sequence continues at coordinate 38,788,974 of NC_091123.1, forward strand.
TTTCAGTGACTTAAAAATGTTCCCTAGATCCTGCATATATAAAGTAATGAAAAAACAATCAGTATTTTGAGAAGCGGTAGTATTCGTCAAAAGAAGAAAAAAGTCTAATAAATACGGTTTCTAAAATTAATATCATCCTAGATATTCGTGCCTGTTCGTCTATATCATAGATGCTCTATGTGATTTCCAATTTAAAAAACGAACTTTCAATATTCCGAGAGATGACAGTATTCATCAAAAGAAGAAAAATATAATAATCATGAGTTCTAAACTTGTTAACTTAAGATATAAGTACTTGTTCAACAATATCATAACTTAGGAGTTGCTCAATCTGATTTCCATTCATTATTACCAGGGAGTGAAATTTGTTGCCCAATGGGAGACAGGCAAGTAGTTTCAGGTTAACCACAGTCTAGTAATACAGTCACGAAGCTCAATACGTAGTAAATATGCATCCATAGATAGTTGCTAACCACTAGGATCGCTACTATTGCCTCATTACAGATAATGCGAAATAGTACCTGCACAGTCTATTGTTCCTAGTACCCTCATAAACTCAAGCTTCGTGACTGTATATACTAGACTGTGGATTAACTGTATTCTAGAGCCTCCCTACTGAGAACAATAGGTGACGTGGGTCGTGCCCCATTGAACTGCTGTGCCTTAGTTGTTTGCTATTTACTTGTTTTACGAGTAACTTTTTAAGTTGCTTATTTCACGACGCTTTATCAACTGCGACGAGTAACTTACATCATTGGCTAGAGATCACAGAATTTCGTATTAACTTCGAGAAAAAATGCATGTTTATTAAAATTGTTTTCTCCTTTTGATGATTACTGTAGTCTTGACGCTGTTATTCCCGGCGTGACTCCTCCTCTTTGCTTACGTCTTAGGAAGTCAAGGCTCTATGAAGTCTAGGTAGGTAGTATCGTTCGCCATTTTTGTTCTTTCGTTGCCGAGCTACCAGACGAGGGATATAATTGTCACACTGTTAAACATTATAATGTCGTAGCTCCTATGATAATAAATCAAACGCACTGTAATTCAGCAAATAATTGAGCTGGAAATAACGTCCTCGTGTGCTTTCTGCGAACGCCAACGAAAGAACCAAAATGGCGGGCGATTATATTTTAAGTATTTATCCAGCCTTAGGAAATGCTTTACATCTTCATCAGCGAATCACAAGACGCACACGTTTAAATGTAGCCGACCTACAACGTGATTGGCTGCCGGAAATTAGAGCGACGGGACTATACCTACCACCCATCTAAATTAATTTATTCTGAATTTAATGTATTTAATATTGAACAAATTTATAAGTATACGCTGTTAAAATTTTATCATAAAAATCGTAATAAGTTTGTATTACAGACACATAATTATGGCACAAGACGAAATATTAACTTAACATTAGTAGAACCTAAATATCTCACATCTGCTGGTCTAAAGCATAGCATTAATTTTGGCCCTCGGTTGTACAATGCTTTAACTAAATTACACCCAGAACTTCTAACATGTAACCTACTAACATATAACAAGAAAATTAGAAACGTGTTAATATCTTCAATTTGATTAAATAAATTTATAGCCTATGTGTATGAATTAATAAACCTATATTATATTTGTATTCCATAATTTTGAAATATATTTTATGCTCGACCATGCCGAAATGTAGTAATTATACACCTGGTAGCAGAACTTTAATGCATGTCATTAAAGTACACCTACTCATTAAAGGTCAGGTCTTTCAGCCAATGACGACTCAGGTTACAACTGTTCAGCCAATGACAGGTCAGCTTTCTACCGTTATAAAACCGCAAGTATCGATTATTCTCGGATATGCAATCGAAAGAGAATTAGCGAAAAGTCACGGAGGCTGGAAAGCCAATACTGTCGCAGAAGGTTATGCTCCGTTATTATAATAATTAGCGTTAATTGTAAATAATACTCAAATAAATTCAATTTGTCATCTCGTTTTTCAATGTCGAATTCAATAATCAAGGTTATAATATTATAATACTTTCAAGTTTAACGGGACTACGTCAAGGTCAATGACATTATTGTTCCTCGGAAGAAATCAATACTTTCGCGTCTGCGCACATCTCACAATTCACGACCTAGAACAAGGTCACTTCCGATCTTGTCAGTTACAAATAAAATGTATCCATACTCGATTCTTAATTACTATCATTATAGGCTCGTTGCATAATGTACTATTATAGTCCTACTTTTCACGTGCGATATTATTCTTCTCTAATGTTAATATTATATTATATAATTCCATTGCAGCTGTAATTTAAATTTTAGTTCCTATTTTATTTTACTTATTTATTTTTATTATTATTATTATTTTTTTATTTTCTATATGTCTCTTATATTAATATTGTACTATATAATTTCTGTAACTGTAATTTTAATTCTATTTCCTATTTTATTTTATATTCTCTTATAGGCAAATTAATATTATATCTGAACTGCGACCGAACACGAGCGTTGCTCATTCGGTCTCAAATTTTGTTAATACTACTGTGTCTCCTGTTTTATATTGTTTGTATTATTTTATTTATATTTCTCTTGTTTGTTTGTAATTATATTCTTTATTCTGTAATTTTAAATTTAAATAAATAAATAAATAAACCTCTCATAATAAGTTATATAATGTCTTTTTTCTTAAATCATAATATTTTAGAAATAGTGTTCATTCATCACAATATAATTTCCTTCAAAACAAAATATCCTATAATACCATAATATTCCGAAAAATACGTTAGAATTATTACAAGCTTATCAAATGTCTTAATAGTATATAGACCTAATATAAAAGGAAAAATTATATTATACAATAAACTTCCATTTTACTCCTTCAAGGAAGAATTAAGACTGTATTTTTGTACATGTTATTTTACTAACAATAAACAATAAAAAATATCAAAGAACTTAATGTGTAGAAATTTAAAAAAGAAAAAGGATGAAAAGAACATTATGTTGACACAAATGCACAATATAATATCTAAATTTAATGTTTTTGTAATTAACATTGTCTTCTTTTACTGCTCTCGCTCGTTTTATGTCCCAGGTAGCCAGAGATGAGGTCGAGGATGAGGAAAGGAAACAGAGGGTTTGGATAGGACAGTGCCGCAACACTCCTGGAAGACTGGAAGAATTGCGTGTAATACCACTCGTCCAACAGGGCGATCGAGTGAAGGTCAAATGCTCCGAAACGGACTTCGTAGCCCACGACGCTTCCGACCGCACTACCGTATACAGATTGACTCAGTTCTAATAAAACTTCTACAATTATATTAAGAGCAAATTTTTGCACTGTACTCAGTACTGTCACTCGGGAGGAAATTAAACACAGAATAAATATGGGAAATGCCTGTTATTATTCGGTTGAGAAGCTTTTGTCATCTAGTCTGCTGTCAAAAAGTCTGAAAGTTAGAATTTATAAAACAGTTATATTACCGGTTGTTCTCTATGGTTGTGAAACTTGGACTCTCACTTTGAGAGAGGAACAGAGATTAAGGGTGTTCGAGAATAAGGTTCTTAGAAAAATATTTGGGGCTAAGAGGGATGAAGTTACAGGAGAATGGAGAAAGTTACACAACGCAGAGCTGCACGCATTGTATACTTCACCTGACATAATTAGGAACATAAAATCCAGACGTTTGAGATGGGCAGGACATGTAGCACGTATGGGGGAATCCAGAAATGCATATAGAGTGTTAGTTGGGAGGCCGGAGGGAAAAAGACCTTTAGGGAGGCCGAGACGTAGATGGGAAGATAATATTAAAATTGATTTGAGGGAGGTGGGATATGATGATAGAGATTGGATTAATCTTCCTCAGGATAGGGACCAATGGCGGGCTTATGTGAGGGCGGCAATGAAACTCCGGGTTCCTTAAAAGCCAGTAAGTACTTAGTATGCCTACCTATGAAGTTTGTTTTATAATATAATATATTACCTTACGTAATCCATCTTTGATAGGCTTACTGTGTTTGATATAATATAATATTGTTTTATTTGATGTTCAGTCTAATTGACATATCACAATTTAAAAAATTTAATTACATTTACATATGTAAATAATCACTGGTGTTATGAAACTTAAGCAGGCAAACGTTTTCGCTCGTCGGGTATCATCAGGCATTTTTTATACAATATCTTGTACATTTTATGTCTTGTTGTGGAATCTGTACAAACTAATTAAAACAAAACCTATAATATAATGTGATGTACCAGAGACCAAGACTCGCAACAAATATTCAACTAATGAAAGCTATTATGAAGTTTAAAGAGGAACCAAATAGTTTTATCATGCTTGCAATTTCATATGTCATAATTTAAATATAAGACAGACAGGTCAGCTACAATTTTATTTATATATTAAGTTTTATACCTGTATTTTATATTTTAGATCATTAATCATCACGAGTTTATCTCAAATAGTTGGTTCAACAATGTATTATAGGTTGTGTTTTAATTAGTTTGAACAGATTCTACAAGACATAAAATGTACAAGATATTGTATAAAAAATGCTTGATGATACCCAAAGGGCGAAAAAGTTTGCTTGCTTAAGTTTCATAAGAAAATGATCATTTACATATGTAAATGTCATTAATTTTGTTTAATTGTGATATGTCAATTAGACTGATCATCAAATAAAACAATATTATATTATGTCATATTTTATCAACTATCTGAATATCTTTCATCGTGCTTTCTACTATGTTTGACTTTTATTGTATTATTAAATAAATCATAGTTTTGCATGCTAGGTTTATTGAAAATTAAGTTTATTTTGTATTACGTTTCATATTATGTATTTTGTCATGAATTGTGGCAGTTCTAGCGTTGAATAAAGAAGGAAAATGTTGTTAAGTGCATCATTATAGAAACTAAGAAAACGAGACGAAATCGAGTTTACAATATTTTCGAGATTCTCTTAATTATTAAACACAAATGTATTGGCGATCGCATTAAAGATCAATTTCTTTCGTAAATAAGAATTATTGCCATAAGAATAATTTGCATATCGTTGATAGGGCACTATGTAGCTTCTCTTGTTTCGATATAAATAATTAATTCAATGTTTATTCAGGCAGTTAAGTTTGAATGATTGATAAGTGAATACTTTTATGATAATTCGATGATGACAGAATATTAGTTGACGTTCTAGAGCATGAGAATCGGTTGTACTGATTTAATACCAGAAAAGTCTAAAGAGAGCGTTTGGGAAGGTTTATTCGTATAATGTGATGTAATGTAGTATTTAACATAATGTGACATTTATTTTTGTCCTAAAGCACTAGATAGAAAATTGACAAAGTTAAAATTTGAAGAAAGCAGGATATAAGTTAGTAGGTCTACAATCCACATTGTTTAAAATGACTCAGGATGAGACATTAATATTACATTAATAAAAAGTGAAGATATACCGACTGAATGAAATTAAAAAGTTCACCAGATCGAAGTCTCGTTTTAAAATCTTTATTATTTAAGTGTTATACATTTTCAGGCAAATTAGACTATTCTAAAATGTAAGTCCTACACTTACAGATAAATAAAATATATTTTTATAACTGAAATAAAGTATATTTACATTAGATTTCATTCCGTTATTAGCTATAGTTGCATTTATGTCACATCTAAACATATTTTGTTGGAGAATTACTCGTATGGACTTAAAGTAAAAAACCCAATCTGTTACAATTGTTATTTTTACAGTAATAATAATAATAATAATAATAATAATAATAATAATAATAATAATAATCATCATCATCATCATCATTATCATTAACGGATTTTCTCAATTGTGCTGGCGGTTATTAGTAAACATGCTGGGACAATACAGTGAACAGGGCAGATGTCTGAGCCCCTTCGTTCTCTTTGTGCAGGGAAAAATCTGTTAAGGAAAGTCAAAAAGACCATATTTTGAAAATTTGCCAGCTAACGTGGAATTCGAACACCACACCAAAAGTGGCAACACTGTCTGTCAGTCTCAGTAGAGCTAATAAAATGTGCCCCCTAACAAAGCTATTTGTTTTTACATCGCCTTCTTTTACTGGTCCTGCTCCAATCACATACAGTAAACTCTCCCCACTTTTGAGCTATTCGTATGGCTGTAGACAAGGTAACACCTTAAAAGGCGTGATTTGTTCACGTAGTGCAATGTTGGCGAGTATTTCAATGCTCATGGCACTGCCTCCGGTGCAATTTTTTGTAAACGGACCGTTGTGGATGACCAATGAGAAATCAAGTTATGGCAACATGAGAAGTAAATGGTCGCAGTGTAAGAGATTTTTTGTCGGCGTTTGAATGAAGAACCGCCCCATCACAACTATGTTTGTTTTTATGTCACCTTCATTTACCAGTCTGATGTCCAATCATATATAGTAAACTCTCCCCACTTTTGGGCTATCTGTGTGGCTGTAGACAAGGTAACACTACAGTCTAGCATATACAGTCGCGAAGCTCAATACGTAGTAAATATGCAAACATTTGACAGTTGCTCACCACTAGGATCGCTAATATCGCCTCATTACAGGCAATGCAAAATAGTACCGTCACAGTCTATTGCTTCTAGCACCCTAGAAACTCAAGCTTCGTGACTGTATATAGTAGACTGTGGTAACACCTCAAAAGGCGTGATTTGTTCACGTGGTGCAATGTTGAAGTGTATTTCAATGCTCATGGCACTGCCTCCGCTGCACTTTTTGTAAACGGACCTTTGTGGGTGACCAATGAGAAATCAAGGCATGGCAACAGCATGAGAAGTAAATGGTCGCAGTATAAGAGATTTTTTGTCGGCGATTGAATGAAGAACCACCCCATCACAACTGTTTGTTTTTATGTCACCTTCATATACCAGTCTGATGTCCAATCATATTCAGTAAACTCTCCCCACTTTTGGGCTATCTGTGTGACTGTAGACAAGGTAACACCTTAAACGGCGTGATTTGTTCATGATGTGCAATATTGGCGTGTATTTCAATGCTCATGGCACTGCCTCCGGTGCAATTTTTTGTAAACGGACCGTTGTGGGTGACCAATGAGAAATCAAGTTATGGCAACATGAGAAGTAAATGGTCGCAGTATAAGAGATTTTTTTGTCGGCGATTGAATGAAGAACCACCCTATCACAACTATGTTTGTGTTTATATCACCTTCATTTACCAGTCCCATGTCCAATCATATAAACTCTCCCCACTTTTCCCATACCCACATGGTTCGAATAAAAAACCTTGAAACACCTTTCAAGGCGTCATTTGTTCAGATCGTGCTTTGTCTGCGTGTAGACCTACTGCAGAGAACACTGCCTCCAGTGCTTTTTTTTGTTCGTTGTGTGTGACCAATGAGAGTTCAAGTAAGAGCAGAAACACGAGAAGAAGTAGGGATTTTTGTCAGCGATTGAATTAAGAACCACACAACCACAACTATGTTTGTTTTTACATAGACTTCTTCCTTTACCAGTTTCTTGTACAATCATAATATAAACTCTCCTCACAGTATAAGGGATTTCTGGCGATGATTGACAAAGGAAAAGATAGAATATACGTTATTTTATGTATAATGTAATGCACTTTGTCCACACATAACTTTTGACTTGAATTACATAATTAATCATTCAGCCTGAGAGACTGTAGTGGGCACAATATTAACTGTTTAATTAGAGAGTTGCATTATTATGAAGTTACGACGAGTGATAAAGAAGTTCAAACCTGGCTGAGTGTGATAAATTTAAAAGATGATAAAATCCTTAACATGTCATTCTCCGGAGGAAAAGCAAAACTGTGAGTCCGTAGATTTACGATTCGCAAGAGAAGCGTGTTCCTGAAAGAGGGCGCCAGACAAAATTTGTTGACTATATCTCTTACACGTTGAATGTCGACGCTAAATTTTCTCTGTAGTTGAAAGCATCACTAAAATACTACTACCACCACTACCACTACCGCAACCGCCGCCGCCGCCACCACCACCACCACCACCACCACCACTACTATTACTACTACTGCTACTATAGCTAACTACAAATTTCTTCTACTACTTCTACTGTAGTATTAACTTCTACTATAAACCTGCTACTGTACAACTTATACTACTACTATCACTGTAAATCTACTATTAACTTCTTTCTGCCTTTTAATACGATTGTACAATTTCTACTGTTACTGCTACTGTACTACTAACTTCTACTACTAATACCGCACTACTAACTTCAACTACCACTACTACTACCACTGTAAGTCTACTAAGTTATTAACTTCTTCTTGTCTACTACTACTGTACAACTTCCACTAACTACTACTGCTACTGCTACTGCTACTACTACTACTACTACTACTGCTACTACTCCTACTACTGCTACTACTCCTACTAGTACTACTACTACTACTGCTACTACTACTACTACTAGTACTAGTACTACTACTACTACTAGTACTACTACTACTGCTACTACTCCTACTACTGCTACTACTACTAGTACTACTACTACTACTGCAACTACTACTACTAGTACTACTACTACTATTACTGCTACTACTACTACTAGTACTACTACTAGTACTACTACTACTACTGCTACTACTCCTACTACTGTTACTACTACTAGTACTACTACTACTACTACTACTACTGCTACTACTCCTACTACTACTACTAGTACTACTACTACTGCTACTACTCCTACTACTGCTACTACCAGTACTACTACTACTAGTACTACTACTACTACTACTACTGTATGCCTACTACTACTAACTTCAACTAATAATACTACTGTATTACTAACTTCCACTACTACTAAGAACTTAATGCTAGAAATGCAATACTAACTTCTATTACTACTGTTGGTCTGCTATTAACCTAGTCTTCTACTACTACTACTGTACAACTTTTACTACTAATAGAGAGCTACTACTATACTACTACAATACTATTGTACTAACCTATTCTAGAATTACTACTATAGGCTACAGCTAACTTCTACTATAATTGGTCTACTATTAACTTCTGTCATTCTACTACTACTGTACAACTTCTACTAATACAGAACTACCACCGTACTACTAACAAACTACTATACTATTTTATACTAGACCTAGTACTATAGAACTAACTTCTACTACTATTATTGGTCTATTATTAACTTCTTCCCTTCTTCTACTACTGTACAACTTCTACTACAAATAGAGAGCTATTACTGTACTACTAACTTCCTATTATACTGACCTATACTAGAATTACTGTTATAGGCTACAATTAACTTCTACTATTATTGGTCTACTATTAACTTCTATCCTTCTACTACTACTACAGTACAACTTCTACTACTATTATTGGTCTACTATTAACTTCTATCCTTCTACTACTACTACAGTACAACTTCTACTACTATTATTGGTCTACTATTAACTTCTATCCTTCTACTACTACTACAGTACAACTTCTACTACTATTATTGGTCTACTATTAACTTCTATCCTTCTACTACTACTACAGTACAACTTCTACTACTATTATTGGTCTACTATTAACTTCTATCCTTCTACTACTACTACAGTACAACTTCTACTACTATTATTGGTCTACTATTAACTTCTATCCTTCTACTACTACTACAGTACAACTTCTACTACTATTATTGGTCTACTATTAACTTCTATCCTTCTACTACTACTACAGTACAACTTCTACTACTATTATTGGTCTACTATTAACTTCTATCCTTCTACTACTACTACAGTACAACTTCTACTACTATTATTGGTCTACTATTAACTTCTATCCTTCTACTACTACTACTACTACTACTACTACTACTAGTAGTATAACTTCTACTACTAATACAGAACTACCACCGTACTACTAACATACTATTGTACTATTTTATACTAGACCTAGTACTGTAGAACTAACTTCTACTACTATTGTTGGTCTATTATTAACTTCTTCCCTTCTTCTACTACATACTACCGTACTACTAACCTATAGTACTACTACTTCACTACTAGTAACTTCTAATAATAATACTGCTGCTTTATTACTAACTTTTACTATTACTGCTGCAACTGTACTGGTGCTCTAATGTGACATCTGTATTACAACTAACCTCTACTAATAATACTACTATGGTACTACTAGGCTACTAAGTTGTACTAATAATACTAATACTGTAGCCTACTACTATTAACTTTTACTAATAATTTAAGCTTAATACTACTGTAGGCCTGAAAGCTTACTACAGCTATTAATACTACTATTACTTCTGTTTAATTGTCTAGCCCACTGACTGGTTGTCCTATTGGATGTCTGCTTGACTAACTGACCGACTATCTGGCTGTTTGATTGTCTGGAAAAGCTACTGTTTAGCTACGTAACTGGTTGTTCAACTGACTATCTGGCTTTTTGCTTGTAACTGGATGGTTACTTATCTATCTTGCTGTCTGATTGGCTTGCAGTCTTCCTATCTCTCTGTTTCGCTGGTTAGTTTCTGACGAATTGTGATTAATACATTATAATTTTAAAATTAGTATCGGCGTGGACATTGACTAGGACTGAAATAAATAGGGAAGACAATTATTATCTTAGAAATTCGTGATTGACTGGTTGACCTCCTTTTGACTCGCTGGTTGATTGTCCAGTCATCTGGAGGGTTTTCCTCTTGTGTGGTTGGTTTTCTCAATGTTTGCTTATCCGTGTGTCTAGCTGGTTATCTGCTTGTCTAGTCGCAGTTTACGGTTGGGCTCCTTCACCATTCTGTTGTACTTCATTCAAACGGGCTACTTTAAGTTCTTGTTTCTAGATATATTCTGATAACATCCATAAGCCTAATGGCTGCATCTACTTCTGGCGACTTGACGAACTCTCAAGTAGCTCGAAAACAGATTGCAGCTCCTCTTGGAGCAGCCAAACTTGTGATGAGTATTCTGTATGAAAAATGAACTCTCCCAGGAATTGATGGTCTCTTGCAGATCCTCACAGCAGCCCAATTAATATTCCGCATTATGCCGTGCCGTGATTGATGTGAAGTGGATCCTTTCCGCTATTGGTGATTAGTTGCTATCGGCAGAGGCTTGTCTGAGTACAAGCAAAATAAATTTTGATCCTCACTGAAATGTGCATGAAACATTATGCCGTCACTTTCTGAAAACAAGTACTTCATCATCATAAAAATACGAGGTCATAACGTTCATTATTCCTATACACGGGCCTTAGATGAAGTACAGCGGGCCTAGAACCAGGGCACATCATGTAAATAAAGAGATTTCTTAACGTATGATTTCTCAAAATAAGGCTTATTTCTGTTTCTCCTAAGAATTTGAATTAACTTATAGGATTGATTTCTTATTATTTAGGATAACCATAAAGCATAAAATCAATAAAAACATGTGGCTACAAAATTCGTGTTGTGATCTTCTCAGCTATATTTATCCGTGGTTTTAATCCTCTCCTTTTTTGGTTCTATTCTGTTCTCTGTGGCCTCCATTACCTTTTTTATTTCTAGGCCATAGTAATATTGGAATGAGTCGACCTGGTTGACGAGTTGGTATAGCGCTGGCCTTCTATGACCAAGGTTGCGGGTTCGATCCCGGGCCAGGTCGATGGCATTTAAGTGTGCTTAAATGCGACAGGCTCATGTCAGTAGATTTACTGGCATGTAAAAGAACTCCTGCGGGACAAAATTCCGGCACATCCGGCGACGCTGATATAACCTCTGCAGTTGCGAGCGTCGTTAAATAAAACATAACATTTAACATTTTATTGGAATTACCATTGTATTGTAGAATTTCAGTGTCGTGCCTTTTCTTATTCTCCTCATAAATATGCGTTTAATTGATCAAATGTTAAAATAATTGCGGGATTTTTGTTACTTATCCACTAAAGCATTCGATATGATAAAGAGACCCAAACTTTTGCAATTTTATGTAATAGGAATATATCAAACATTCTGTTTCAGAACATCTCCAATATTTATGAGAACTATAGGCCTACCATTCAAATTAAGTTCAACGATGCAATATCAGAATATAGAACCATAAACCAAGCAGTAAGACAAGGATGTCCCTTGTCACCAACACTTTTTAATACATCGATGGTGTTCAGGTAAAAGGGCTTAACCCACAAAAGATTTTTTTTCAGAAACAGCTACAATTAAATTTTAACACATAACTGTTAATTACATTTTGTGAAGGAATGTAAACATAGGCGAATTTAAAAAAAAACATATATTCATGTTCTCTAATTAAATTTTAACTAATTACACTAATTACAACAAAAAAGTAACATTTAAAAATCTACTGTTCAGCCCTTTTACCTAAATACCATCAATATAAATGGATGACATATTGAGGCATTGGCATAAATAATACAAGTTAAGAATTAAAATTTCAAACAATACAAAAATTAACATAATGTTATTTGCAGACGACGACATTGTGATTGCTATTTCTGAAGATATAACTGTGTGTAAAATTTTATATAAAAATAATTTGCAAATTCTACGTTAAACACTTAATTTTTACACAGTATATGGTACATATACATATCAAAAGCAAAATATGTATCATTTTCTTAAGTATATACCACATAAAATTCAATTTCACTAATGTCTGCAGAAAGTGAGTTTTAGAAAAACGATCCTCAATTTATAGAAATGTTTATTTACACTAAATAATATAATAAATCAGTATTTGTATGAAAATTTCTCCAAGTAAAACTAAACTTATGGCATTCAGAAGCACAGATTCAATACGTAGCAAAATAGTAATCGAAAGTAATATTTTATAACAAGTTAATAACTTCTAAAAGCCCTCATAACGAAGTGGAAGTGGAGTGATCATGTAGCAAGATAGCAACAAGGCAGATGGGCGCGGGAAACCACCACGTGGGAACCCTACATAGGAAGGAGAACACAAGGCAGGCCAAGAAGAAGATGGGCAGATACATTCAAGCAGCAGCTGGGAGGGAACTGGTCAACCATAACTCGCAACAGGACGAGTGGAGACAGATAGTCAACAAGCTCATACAGAACAAAAATTTGACAAACTTTAGTGTATCTCACATAGTGAATGTGAATGTGAATATTGTTCATGTGAAATAGTTCATCACGTGAACCACACCAACCAAGCTTCCCCTCCTGTAGGAAGACCTAGCCCTTCATGGGACACAGTGGCTTCATTCATTCATTCATTCATTCATTCATTCATTCATTCATTCATTCATTCATTCAATAACTTCTGCTTTCTAGGATGAAATAGCCCTATCTCTTATGAAGGAGAAAATAACATAAACAAGAAAATCACTACATTTTTGCAAAGGACTCTTAAATAATACACTAAAACCACATCTAGTACAACAACATTCCAGATTAAAATTGTATAAAACACTAGTTCCTTCCGACTCTCCTATATGTGAGTGAAATTTGGGTTCTGAAGAAGAAAGACATCAGCAGATTAAGAGCTACGGAAATGAGATATTAGCGCCGAACAGCTGGATATACTCTGCTCGACCATCAGAGAAATGAGGACATTTTAGAGGAACTCCACATGCAGCCATTAGAAGAAAAACGTTTCAATTACAGGGAAAGATGGCTCCAACATGTGTCACGAATGCCACCAACTGGGATACCTAATGCTGTATCACATTACCATCCACAAGGAAGATGTCGACCTGGCTGTCCACAAAAACGATTCTTCAATCCTGTCTAGCTGATACTGAAACAGGCCAACTTATGGCCTAAATTCGTTCTGATAATGATGATGATGATGATGATGATGATGATGATGATGATGATGTTACTTATCCATTTCTCGGTCGTAAACAATAATTATTGCAATCTAAATAGGATTGAAACTAGAAACTTTTTCTAGTATTAACAATTAAAATTATAATATATAAAGATTTTTATTAATTTAATTCGACGATTTTAGTTTAAATATTGTTAATTTTACCGTCACGATGCTCAGTATTATTCTACCTATCCTAAGCGCGTAAAATAAGGTTTAGAATTTACTCAGTCCGAGTCCACCCCCTGCTCATCTCTAATTAAGACCCTTAGAAAATCATACAGAAATTATAGATCTTTACCTCTTGAATTTACACCTTAACAGACTCAACACAGAGTTCGATAACTGTTGTCAGCTTGTCACTAATGTCACTTGTGACACACCACAACAATGGTTCGATCCCTGTCAGTCTGCCAAAGTCGTTAAGATAAAGCAATGAAATTTTGCACATATATTTATCACTGAATTATACAAGTTTTCCTGCAGAAAATTTTATTTCACATGTGAATTGAAAGTTTTTACATTAGATAAAGTAGTAACATTTAATAAAACAAATTACCATACATATAAAAAAATATTTTGAAAAAAAAGTATTTGATATTTTAAACTTCTGTCTGCAGGGATTGGTTAGATATAGTATTGAGAAAATGTACACAAAATTTCAAATCAATATGTCCAATAGATATTGAGAAAATGTTCCTTATCTTCCGATACATCAGGTTAGGATACATTGGCTTATAACTCCGCTTCCATATAAGCTAGGATATTGTGAATCGGTACTGAAGCACATAAATTCATTTTCAATTATCCTACCAAATTTCAAATTTATAGCTTTATGAATATAAAAAACGGTGCGCTTCCGGCCTACATCCCCACTCAAACAAAATCGGTTCGACTTCAAAATAATATTAAGCTATATGTGTGGTGTTGTTACTCTGACTATTACACTCTTACTACGTCATACTACTTTTGACCAATAAAACGGTACGAAAGGGCGTATTTCAACCAATCATGGCAGCTTATCGCACAATTTTATCGCGTCCCTAGCATTTGTTTAATTTTATCGCGTCCCTAGCATTTGTTTCTTTGTTTGCCAACATTTGAAACTGCGCTGGTCTGGACGTCAAAAATATATATAAAATTACAAACCACTCCAGTCGATGCACAGTAGTTTCAAATATGACTCGCATTGGCATTCAAGAACAAGAATTAATCAAAATTACTGATCATACCTATGCATCTTCTGAAATCCGATTTACAAATAAATGAAGAGCACCATTCGGAAATCCTGAATAAGTTGAATACACCATGTAGGCCTAAATCAACGAGTTCCACTTCTATTATGCACACGTCCAATATAACATCAATTGAACCACCAACCACATTCAAATTTGAAAATTGTACATTCAATAATTATTCCTTTTAAAATTATTCATGTTTATTTTTTATGTCATCGTCGTTAAATAAAACTTTTCTAACACTTGTGTATATTAGTTAGGTTATGTTATAGCTTCTGCTATATGATATTATGGATAATCACGTATCAGAGATTGTTTAATATTAAGATTTATTGAAAATCATCTATCAAGTGACGTTGATTACTGGGATTCGGAAAATTGAAGTGGAATGCAACTGTCTTAATAAAAATGAAACTGAATCAACAAAGCCTTCTTGACTAGTAACAGGCCACAGAGTTCAATGATGATTCCATAGTTGGCACAACTGATACCGGTAACAAGAAAACATCATCATAAAACACTACTGCCATCTAGCGTAATGTTGAGATGGTACAATAATACATTTGAAGACAGTTGTATTTTCGTAAGCCAATTAATATTTTATTGTACACTTTGTTACTTCTAATCTTTATATAGCCTACTTTCTTCTAATCGTGTAATAGTCAATTAAATCCCACTCGAGTTTTGATTTTCTCTAGATAAATCAAAACCTCTAGTGAGATTACTGTTGATAAATATCGTCAAGTGAAATGTAGGCATACTGCCTGATAATAGATGTACAGTAGTGGCAAAAAAACCGGACCGACCCTTGTAGCTGATACAAAAGAATCCTGTGCTTTGTATTGTGTCAAATTGTGGTAATTTCAATATGGATAATTGAGCCAGAAGTATGTACTGCTATTTAATGTAAAAATACGCAGTTTTTGCCGAATAGACGTAGAAATGTAATATTGATGCCAGATGAAAATAAAACTCTCAAAGTTTTTTCTTCTAAAAATTTGAGGCACTGAAGGGAACAAAAGACGGTAAGAATCGAACAAATGCAATAAATTTTATTGTTACAATTAATTATACAAGATGGATGTGTTTTGTGACTAGCAAAATTTGAATCTGTGACTCTGAAATCAGCTGTAAGGCTCGGTCCGGTTTTTTTTTTCTACTACTGTACACTGACGTTAAAAAGTTATGCGATCCGACTAATCGATAGTGATCGATAATTTGTTGGTGTAAATTTGGATTCTTTAGTTATTGCTTCTATGAATAGATGGCGAGAGATAATAGTCACTGTTGCCAATTGTAGATAAATATTCCCGCATTATGGAATTAAATTTTTCATCCCACTCAACTGATTGTAAATCAACATTGGGTTTAGCTGAAAACAGCTGATATTGTCAATTGTGATAATAATTAGTGCTTAATCTACATAATCATTTCCTCTGACATTTTTAACTGTCCCAATAATGGTGCCAGCTATTGAGAACTAGCGGAACTGTTTCAAAGTTTGTCACTTTTTATATCTTTGGTTCTGAATTATCCCGTGGTTAGTAAGTTCGCTTACACGAACAGAAAATTGTAGCTCAGTCTTTGAATGTCAGTGTACTAAGCAATACTTTCTGTCTGTCGCCTTGGCTTAGCGAAATTGGCACTTGCAGTTCGTGATTCGATTCCCGGAGTGGACAATGGAAGATATTTTACCTTCTGTTGATATGACTTTTTACCCCTTTATATGTTCGGTGCTACTTTGTCTTTCTGGTGGTTATGTCGTGCTAACAACGTGATCAGAGATGTCAGCAATGTGTACTTTATCTTAAGTAGCTTACAGAGTCCTGCATTGGAGTTAAATCGCTCGCTTGAACTCGGTCGAGTGTCGCACCCTCGAGCGAGATAAGATCGGTGGTGATACGCTCGTAATAAATAGAAGCACAGTACAAGGTCATCTCACCGATATGTCTTATCTTGTATGGAAGGCGACAGATAAGCTACACATGTTTTGTTCACACGGTAAAAATAAGGCTTTATTTTCAGCTTTTATGACAAACGTTTAATGGAACAGTCAATGGAACGTACCAAAACAGTAACATGAAGTTATAAAAAAATTGTATGAAAAACTTCGATATACAGTTATTATTGCTAAGTAATATTTATTCAATATTTGATTTACCACATATATAATATGATAGGTCCATACATAGTGTTCCGTCTATATACTGTGACAATGTAGAAATGTTTTACAAAATATTATTAATATAGCAGTAGATTAATAACAATATTAGTACAGAGATAACGTCACAGAAAATATAATAAAACGAATAATCAAGCTGCACAACTGTTACAGACGCAAAGATTGATACACTAATTATTAGAGATTATTATTATTATTATTATTATTATTATTATTATTATTATTATTATTATTACTACTACTACTACTACTACTACTACTACTACTACTACTACTACTACTACTACTAGAAAACTTGATACGGTTCTTGCATTATTGTGATTGTGTTCTCCGTTTATAATAATTACATTTACCTCCAATAACATCTATCAGATGTGGCAAAATCCTGTGTGGGAAAAATAAAACATTTACCTACAACATTTATATTACATTTTAAAGCAAGTTTTGTAGTTGTATTATGGAGAGGTTAGTTAAACACTGCAAAGTTTTTGAAATGATAAACATCTATGATGTTACTACACAGTTCATCACTGTAACAAGAACGAATGTCTAACGCTCGGCTTACACCGTTCGAGGATTTATCGCTCACGACAATTCTGTGGTGTCTGGGTAAAGGGAGATAAGTCATAAAAATGAGTTCGGAAATAAATGAAAATTAAACTTGGAATCCTTCTTACAAATAATTTTCTATACAAATAAAATACATCAACTGCTTGTATTCTTTGATTTTTACACACCCACTTGTATAATTTAACTGGTGTGTTCATCTGGGGAACAAAATTCCACCTGGACAAAAAAATGACATACCCCTTTACCCGAACATACAGAATTTTACCCATCATGCATGTGCGCTACCTATCGGATTATGCTATGAACTACTTGGCGCTCGAGCGAAAACGTCTGATGCAGACCTCTGGTAGCTTATGATTCAGTATGTATGTATTTATTTACACTGCAAGTGGGCAAGCACCCGGTGGCAGTGGTATATACAATATAAACAATACACAGTATTAAAGAGAATACAAAGCTCGAGACCTAAAGATACAAGAGAAAAAGTCGAATACTTTCAAAGTAACTTTCGCATAACGAGAAAATGAACTCAATAAATAATAACCTCAATATTCATATTATTGAATGCGCTCTGTCATCTATGGACTTGGGTTGGTATTAGCCGCGTGGAGACGAAACAGGCTATATAAGCAGTCTAGCCGATTGCAGCCTTCGCTCTATTTATCTGCCGTTGGCAGGCGGGAGGCACTCAGTATGCAAATCTTTGCAACGGGTTCTTTTAGAAACAGAAATTGATTTCGCTCTCTTCTTCTTTTCTGCTGTCTCTTCCCTTCTTCCAGACGTATAGAAGACCACAAGGACGAATACGACATGAAGATAAGATGAATGTAATAGATATCACGTACACTGTAACAAGACAGCTTCCGTAATAAACGATTGAGACTTCTGTTCGTAAAGAAGAAGAAAAAAAAGCAACACACTGAAAAACGCTATTTTTGTACATTCACATACGTACATACGGAACATACTTAGAGAAATAAATATTGTGCCATTTTTAGCAAAGCTGCGCACCGGTAACAATCATCGCTCTTTCTGAGAAACATCCGGGATAAACTATCGGTATGAAAATCGTAGTTAGATTTCTATTAATAGAGCCTATATTAACAACAAAATGGAAAGATTTATTTATTTATTTACTTATTTATTTATTTATTTATTTATTTATTTTATTGCTAGTAAGTTTGAAAGGAATAGGCCTACAAGTTAATAAATACAATAAAGGATAAAGTAGCACACTCCTGAATGAGTAAGACTCTAAATTAAAAACGATAGATGGTTTCTAAATAAAGAGGTATTCGAATTTAATCTATTTCTAAATTTAAAAATTTAGATGTAATATTAGATAGTAATGGTGACTGGAAAGAACAAAACAGGCAGTACTTTCTAAGGCAGTAATTTTAGTTTCTAAAGCCTATTTAACGGGAGAAAATGTTTATAAATAACTTAAAAATGAATATAAATGTGTCTTACCTGTGTCACAAGAGATGTTATAAAGTTCCTTCTTCTGCTACAATAAGTTATGTCTTCGACAAATCCGAAATTGTTCTGAAATACTCGACTAATCTCTTAGGACGCCTTTTTGAATACCTTTTAAATGTCCCTTCTGAAATTTATTTATTTATTTATTTATTTATTTATTTATTTATTTATTTATTTATTTATTTATTTATTTATTTATTTATTTATTTATTTATTTATTTATTTATTTATTTATTTATTTATTTATTTATTTATTTATTTATTTATTTATTTATTTATTTATTTATTTATTTATTTATTTATTTATTTATTTATTTATTTATTTATTTATTTATTTATTTATTTATTTATTTATTTATTTATTTATTTATTTATTTATTTATTTATTTATTTATTTATTTATTTATTTATTTATTTATTTATTTATTTATTTATTTATTTATTTATTTATTTATTTATTTATTTATTTATTTATTTATTTATTTTATTGCTAGTAAGTTTGAAATGAATAGGCCTACAAGTTAATAAATACAATAAAGGATAAAGTAGCACACTCCTGAATGAGTAAGACTCTAAATTAAAAACGATAGATGGTTTGTAAATAAAAGGCATTCGAATTTAATCTATTTCTAAATTTAAATATTTAGATGTAATATTAGGTAGTGACGGTGACTGGAAAGAACAAAACAGGCAGTACTTTCTAAGGCAGTAACTCTAGTTTCTAAAGCCTGTTTAGCGGGAGAAAGTGTTTATAAACAACTTAAAAATAAATGTAAATGTGCCTTACCTGTGTCACAAGAGATGTTCCAAAGTTCCTCCTTCTGCTACAATAAGTACATCTTCGACAATTCCGAAATTGTTCTGAAATATTCGACTAATCTCATAGGGCGCCCTTTTGAGTACCTTTAAAATGTCTCTTCTAAAATTATTTCATTCATTCATTCATTCATTCATTCATTCATTCATTCATTCATTCATTCATTCATTCATTCACTCACTCACTCATTCATTCATTCATTCATTCATTCATTCATTCATTCATTCATTCATTCATTCATTCATTCATTCATCTATTGTCCACACCTGTGGAGTAACGGTCAGCGCGTCTGGCCGCGAAACCACGTGGCCCGGGTTCGAATCCCTGTCGGGGCAAGTGATCTGGTTGAGGTTTTTTTCCGGGGTTTTCTTTCAACCCAATACGAGCAAATGCTGGGTAACTTCCGGTGCTGGACCCCGGACTCATTTCACTGGCATTAACACCATTTCATTCAAACACTAAATAACCTACATATTGATACAGCGTCGTAAAATAACCCAATAAAACAATTAACTGATTGATGGATGGATTCATCTGTCTGTCCATTTATTTATTTATTTATTTATTTATTTATTTATTTATTTATTTATTTATTTATTCATTTATTTATGTATTTATTTATTTATTCAATTTTGGTACTAATCTCTTCTTGCGAAATATTCAAAATTCTCAAATAATTGAAACATAATAGTTTACCTCACTACACACGAATGAGTAATCCCTTTTGTGTTCTCAAGCAGAAAATACAATAGCTTGCACTACACTGTATATGAATGGGTAACACCTTCAGTATTCTCAATTAGAATAAGCGCAATATCTGGCACTACATTACCCACGAATGAGTAACTAACCCCTTTAGTGTTCTCAAACAATTATAAAAATACAATAATTATTGTTTGCACTACATCACACAGAAATGAGTAATATCTTTAGTGTTCTCAAAAAATTAGAATAAACACAATATCATGCACTATACTACGCACGAATAAGTAATCACATCAGTGTTCTCAAACAATTCAATGTTTGGCCAGAACAATATTGTAACCACAAAATATTTGCTTTTTTGTTAAATCAATATTAATATTTTAGGAAGCATTATTTTATTAGTATTAGTTACTGGAGCGTACACACTAGAGTGAAGTCAAGTGTTACATAATTTCTTTGTGGTAAAACACTTACGTCAACATGTAAAGGACTTTACAAACAACTTGGTTATGCTTAACTCAATTTAATAAAAATTATGGTTCCAAACTTTTCCTGGCCAACTATTATTTTGTTATAGAAAAATACGATAACTTACATTACATTTCGCAGGTATGAGCCGTTCACAACAGACAGGTCAACTGCACGCATGCAACGCCCGTCGCTTACGACAGGCACATTGTAGGAAGCATCGTTTCTTTATGCCCATGGCGTTATTTATGGGAAATTCTGTACAAGAAGTATGACATTCTAAGGATATGAAATCTTATTTTACGAATTAGTTTCAAAACGATTCCGATAAGCACCAATTTGTTTCCTGTTGAATTTTAGAATATCTTTATAAAAGAGCGTTGTTATCGACGAATTAAAGAATGCGCGCGAGACTAAACATAGGTTAAACCCGAAATAGAATAGTTAAAGTAATTGTGTGGAAGTACAATCTGTAAGAGATGTCATGGTTGCATAACAATTCTTTCTTAGTTCTATTTCTTGTCATTATTATCGTGTTAGAAGAGTAGGTTAGATAGGTAAAACCTACCTTTGATTATACCTTTTATATAAACAGCGACTTTAACTTGGAACTTGTAGAAAATTGAACACAAAAGTCTTTTGACAGGCAAACAGGCAAGAGATCGTTAGAAAGAATTGAATGAGTGACAGAGGCGAAAAGTCTTTAAGAAGCTCGTCAGAAAGACAGGCAAGAAGAAAGAGATAAAGAGGCCCACGCAAGGTAGAGAGGGCGTCTTCGTAATTGATGGTGTCTCTCCAGTGCAGTTAGCCGATCGATCACCCTATAAAACAGTCAGAAAACTTTTGCTCAAACTTTTCGACGACTACAGTGCCCGTCTTCTTTATTGTTTAAAGGAAACTTACAGGGCAGGCAGGAGTGCACTAAAATCTGAAACGATCTTGTTAGTGAAGATTCAAGATGCATTTCGTACAATTAAGGTACGGTTTGTTTATGGCGATCATCGTCGGACACACATCGCCGGTGATTATAAACGCTGGCGATGATCGCCGAGAAGTGGTTTCTTTATTGACGCACATCGCTGTAGATTCTCATTTGTTTATTCCTTCATCTACTACAAGCAAATTAATGTAGGCCACGGACATAACCTAAAAATTATAATGAATAAATCTAAGATAATGAAGTTGCTATTTATTCTAGAAGAGGGAGATGACGATATCAAAATCTCGCATGCGTATTATAAAAGGAACAAGCTACAGACTAATGAAATATTCAGGAATAGGTTTACAGAATTCTGTTTTAACATATTGATAATGGGACATCTTTATAAAAACGCTACAAAATTTAAGGAATATTTCAGACTCTCACCTGACCAGTTTGATTATGTTTTGAGTTTAATTGAAAATGACAATGTTAAATTACCTACAAATTTTGTCAAGACCCCCGTAACTCCAGTTGAAAGATTGGCAGTAACTCAGGTTATGAACTGATTATTATTATTATTATTATTATTATTATTATACTGTATTACATTACATGGTGTATTCCAAACAATAATAAAAAAATGGCTAAACTAGCGCTGAGGTAGTTCCCTTCTTAATCCGCTTATACACTTTACATGTACGAACATGTGATAGGTTAGGTTTGGTTCGTGTGGGCTTTTATTATGCCTTTTATAAAGGGTGCGTCAGAAAGAACGGATGGATTTCAAACTATCGATACGCAAAGGGGAGAGAGATATAGTGAGGGGGACCACGACTGTTGGGTTAGCCATAGAATGCAGTTTCAGTTGAGAATATGGTGTTGGTCTGGTGTACAACGTGCTTTCATCGTAGAGACATTTTTGAAAAATGATGAGTCTGTGATCGCCACTCAGGACTCATTTCGACATCGGATGTCACGCTAGGATTCCAACTCGGAATACAATTTTGCGGTGGGTGGCTTCATTTCGTATCACAGGTTCAACATTAAAGAAGAAATCACCTGGACGAAATTCTATTGCACTGAGATTGTCCAAGGCTACGGTAAGATCTCGCGCCCTGCGACTTCTTTCTTTAGGACCATTTGAAGCCGTAAGTTTGTAAACATCGATCACATACACTGGACGAACTGAAGACAGCGATTCGTGAAGAAATCGTGGCAATTGCACCAGCTATGACTGTGAAAGTGATGGCGAACATCAGAAAACGCCTCGATGCCTGTATTGAAAGCCAAGGACATCATATGGATAATGTTGTTTTCCATAAATAAACTGCATGTATTGGTGAATATGTTGATAACAATAAATTTTTGATTTGATGAATCTTTACAATTTTCTTGCCATGTGAAATCCATCCGTTCTTTCTGACGCACCCTGTATATGATCAACTACATCTCTACAAAAAAAAAAAAAAAAAACCGCTATATTTCAGAATACCGCGTAAGTACTTAGGTAGGCCTAGTCACAGAAAACTTACAGAAGAGAGAATTTCCCCCTTACCCAACACCGAACGAAATTCTCTGGGGCTCGGGCGTGGTAAAAATGTAATATGTAATGTAAGGGTTTATTGTTTAATTTGTTTATTAATTCACATGCTCATATTAAAAAGAGCATTATGTTGTGACACATATTCAATAATAATTTCGTCTTCAGACCGCGAAAGATTACAAAACGTCTTGATTTGTTTTGCAGCCAAAAGGTACAGACGTGGTTAACGTGTAAAGATTAGATATTCGATATTACAACATGATCTTGTCTAAATATCGATTATTGAACACGAATGCGGCGATGTGCGTCCTGAATTTGCTTCAGAAGCAACCTCCAGCGATCTGCGTCGCGTCCAACGAACTGCGCTGGCGATCTTCGCTGTAAAGAAACCGTGCCCATTCATTTCAACTGCTAGCAACTCCGGCGACAATCGCTGGCGATGTGCGCCCGGCGATGATCGCCGTAAACAAACCGTACCTTTACAGCAACGTAATATCCGTAGGCTATGTTTTCTTAGAGTGGTCGCACATTAGCCTTACATTCATTAAAATTAGTCGCAGCTTCACATATCATTGTTTGGGATAGGTCGTCATGGCAACTGTATATGTCAACTAATCCGAAGTAATGACGTCATGTACGAGATTAGGATACAGTGGAGACTCAATTGTAGGCAGTTCGATTCTATGAGGGAGCACATCGACTCAGAGTTCAGCCACCTTACAGGGTCCGCAAGGACAATGTTCACTATTCCAGGTTTTCATTCTATATCGTAATTTCACCAACAGAGAATGGAGGCAATCTAAAAAATTAGACCGCAAGAATGTAACAAATAGTAGGTATATTTTAAAATAAATGAATTTATTGCGGTAGAATTTAAACATCCGATAAATAAATGGACGATTATTAAAACAAAGAAAAATTTTAAACTTTTGTGACATCTTTTTCATGAAAGAAATCTGCACTCTAGAGAATTAAAAAATACACTAAAATAAAAGAAATTAATTATTGCTTGTGCCATTGCATAAAACATACTCCCTTTGTATTATATTACACTACATATTATGATCCTTTGAGAGAGCAAAGAAAGACCATAATCTCTCCATTGTTTATAGTTGGACTCTTCACTATTTTTCTATTTTCAAGAACTGAATTGGAAATAGTATCAAAATCACTGTTGCAGTAATACTCCTGTTCCACTTCGCTAATGTACTCTCTGATATGGACAGCTGTATAACTAAACTAGCCACACTTTCAACTTTCTATAGTCTTTCTATCACATCGAACTTAGCTTTCATCGAGTACGAATTTCTCTTTTCTTTTAAGCATGGTTGCGCTCAAGACGAAACACCCAACTACTACCAAGAGACAGCTGTACACGAATACCACAGTCTAGTATATACAGTCACGAAGCCCAATACATAGTAAATATCAGCGTATTCCGAATCTCACCGGACCGGTGGACAACAGTGACGTCACGCTGCAACGAAATAGGAACAAAACTGCTGGAAGGATCGATGGTTGTCATGGCGACTGTATAAGTTGTTGTCTGTGCTACGCTAGCAAAATTTTGCGAAATTTCCGTACTGCCATCTCGTTCAAAGAAAAGAGAGCACAAACAATTTATTTCCTGAACCGGTAGTAATAACTGGTCCTTTGACATGTTCTCTCATAAGCCATTAACATATTGTTTTTACGTTGTGCTCATTACAGACAATACAGCAGAACTAAAGCAGAACACACCGCCATGACACAACAGTGCACGATGTCATTCGTCTGCTAATTCCCGCCCTACACAAGAACCAATCAGATTCACTGATGGCGGCTGATGGAGACTGCCACCACCTCTGCAAGCTGATGGCACCGGTGCGACACCGGTGGAGCATCAGTCACGCCATCGGTGAAATTCGGAACACCGTGATGCCATCAGATTGCTCAGCGCTGAGATTTGGAACACGCTCTATGCATCAATAGACAGTGGTTACTAGGATCGCTAATATCGCCTCATTACAGACAATGCGAAATAGTACCGGCACAGTCTATTGTTCCTAGCACCCTCACAACTCAAGCTTCGTGACTGTATATACTAGACTGTGCGAATACCTCACCTTTGTTCACTCACTCCCCACCCCCTAATGCCTTATAAGGAAAGGATAAACGAGACATTTTCCCTGCCTAAAATTGAGGCTCTAGTGTATACGGATTATATGCGGAGACTAAGAAGAAAGCAGAAAATAGGAAAGATTGGAGAATGCTGGGTTTTCAGTGAAAGACCTGCCCTGGGGCAGAAAATTTATGTACTTATGTATGATTGAAGGAACTTTACTTTTGTCCTTCAAATGTGCAGAAATTTGATATGAAAAAATGTAAGTTTTCGTTTTACAACGGAATTTTGCAATGTGATAATTCTTCGGATCAAATTTCTGCACATTTCAAGGACAAAACTAAAATTATTTTAATCATATTATCATAATATGCTGCTCTCTTAAATTTACTAAGCATATTAAGAATTAAATCAATGGCTTTCTCAAAACACACTATGAAATATTTCACATAAACTAATTTTTTATTATCGGAAAGAAAGCAAAAACGAGCAAAATTGTATTAAACAGTTTTGTTTGAAGTATCTCAAAGAATAACCTCCTGAAATTGATGACATTACTTACGTTTAACTCAGTACATCTCTGACTAATCTAGGTTTACGTAATAGATATTTACGGACATAAAATGAAGGAAAAGATATTAGTCAATTTTCAGTTTTGAGTAAACACACTTTACATTAATCTATTACGCGGCGAAACTATTGAAAATCGTTGTCAGCTTAGCACTGAAAAACTGATGTAATCATAACTCAAACGGAAATATATGGTACATAAAGCAGAACAATGCCCACTCACAAAAACCAACCTTCCTGCATTAATCATTAGAGTGTTTAAATTAAATCAACCTGGTGCTTCGATTGCCAATTGATTAAAAAGTGCAAACTCACCTTTCGCTTGAATGATGTAACACTGTAGCTGGGAACGAGCAGTTTTGTTTCAACAGTTGGCTTTCAGGTATGATCTTGACATAACAATCGTCATCGTTGTAAAAATATTTGAACAATACACGTGCGTACAGTAATGTAATTTTTTTATTTTCGATTCGTGAGTCTCTAATTGCGATATTTTAACGGTTGTAGGCTATGCCTAGAAACAGGTTTCGCTTACCATGACGCCGTTCGAAAAGTGACAACGATAGGTTTAAAACACAATATTAGTCTAGGATCAAGATTAACTTAAATATGTGTTCATAATCAAAACGCACCCTGAATTTTTAACATTTTCCGTTATTAAGGTCTTTAAGCATGCTTATAATCGATATTTAATTTTCCTACGCACAATTGCTTTTATGTTCTTATTTTATTTTATTTATGTTTTTACAGATATATAATATGTACAACTTAGTTACAAATGGCTTTCAAGGAACCCGCAGGTTCATTGCCACCCTCACATAAGACCGCCATCAGTCCCTATCCTGTGCAAGATTATCCAACCTCTCTCAAATCCATTTTAATATTATCCTCCCATCTATGTCTCGACCTCCCCAAAGGCCTTTTTCCCTCCGGTCTCCCAACTAACACTCTATATGCATTTCTGGATTCGCCCATACGTGCTACATGCCCTGCCCATCTCAGACGTCTGGATTTAATGTTCCTAATTATGTCAGGTGAAGAATACAATGCGTGCAGGTCTGCTTTGTGAAATTTTCTCCATTCTCCTGTAACTTCATCCCTCTTAGCCCCAAATATTTTCCTAAGAACCTAATTCTCAAACACTCTTAATCTCTGTTCCTCTCTCAAAGTGAGAGTCCAAGTTCCACAACCATAAAGAACAACCGGTAATATAACTGTTTTATAATTAATTTTAACTTTCGGATTTTTTGACAGCAGACTACATGAAAAAGGTTTTCAACCGAATAATAACAGGAATTTTCCATATTTATTCTGCGTTTAATTTCCTCCCGAGTGCCATTTATATTTGTTACTGTTGCTCCAAGATATTTGAATTTTTCCACCTCTTCGAAGGATAAATCTCCAACTTTTATGTTTCCATTTCGTACAATATTCTGGCCACGAGACATAATCATTATACATATGTATATATTCTTCTTCTTCTACTTTGGTTCTACAGCTGGGTTCCAGCCTTGACCGCCCCAACGATGCTTTTCCATGTCCTTCGATCTAACACCTTTGTTTTCCATCCTTTAACACCTGCTGCTATTATATCCTTCTCCACTTCATCCAGCCATCTTAGCTGAGGTCTCCCTACTTTTCTGGTGCCAAAAGGTATAGTGAGAGTCAATTTCTTGCAAGGATCATTTTCATCCTTCCTACAGATGTGGCCCAGCCACCTGACTCTCCTACCTTTAATTTCTCTGCAAACATCTGATTCTTTAAAAATTTGGTATAATTCATAGTTATATCTTTTCCTCCAACTGCCCTCATCATTAACTGGTCCGTATATCGTCCTCAGAACCTTTCTCTCAAATATACTCAGCCTACAATTGTCGACACTGCCAACTGCCCAGGTTTCAGATCCATAAAGCAAGACTGGTCTTATTAATGTTTTATATAATTTGCTCTTAGTGCTGTGGCTGATATCATGTGATCTTAACTGTTTTTGGAGTCCATAATAGCATCTGTTTGCTGTGAGGAGTCTATATATATATATATATATATATATATAATTAACTTTTGCATTTCTTGTTTGTAGATCGAACTACACTCGAACACGATCTTTAATCTACTCATACAAATGTCCCTGATTTTTTTATACCTTCTATGAACCTTAGTACAAATAAATAGCAATTATTTAAGATTGTCAATAGGTTCGTTCCAACAACAGTCAGGAACCGTCCGTAACCATCGTGAGCATGCGCAGTACAAAAAAAGCGTTCCAACACAATCCGAACCAGTCCTGAACCGGAAACATGTACTGCAGTCGGGCGTTCCAACAAGCTTTTGACACGGGTTCGGAACGGTCAAAAATAGTCCGCGGATTGAGGCATGTACGGAAGAGTACGCAAGACGCGCATGCGCATAAGCTCACCGACGTCTCCTGGATACTGAAGAAAGACATGATCGACTGTTCACATCATTGAGGTTAAAGATGAAAAGTGACAGCACAGACGAATAATAAAACTAGACATTTAATTTAAATTTTCGCCAAAAAGAAAGGGAATGGAAATTATTTGGGTATTGAAACAGTTAATTACAATTTCAACGTGCAGCTTTGATTAAAAATATAATAAATAACGTACATACATTAATAATTAAAAAAAGAACTATTTTTAGATGAGAGTCCCCCAGTACACGACGTTGAATTATCGGAATTCTTGCCTTCCATATTTTTTGTCATCTTTTTATAGAAAATGATCGAAATTCTATTTTCTGAAATTATAATTAGCTGCGAAACGATAATTATTAAGCATCCCGTTCTTAGCAAAGATGATCACAGTTATAGCATCTCTGGATTTAGTACATAACGATCCGCGAAAGCGTTCCAACAGCGTCCAGTCCAGTTTCAATCCCATAGCAGATGCTCAACTAGCGCATGCGCATAAGATGGTACAGGAACCGTACATGAACTGATCCATGAACCGCTTGTTGGAACGAACCTAATGAAAGAAAGTTCATTGTAGAAGGCATGTACACTCAATTTACTTTGCTGTTCATATTTTCTCCGTAACTTAATAATTTTGCAATCTACAGTAAACAAATTAGAAGAGTACTATACAATTACATGCACTTTAAGTCCTGCGCAGTCATTGAAACGTCCTTAAAGTAGTTATCTGTAGCAGTGGCTAAGAATCCTTAGCTTTGTTCAAGGGTATCACTTCAAATTATGATTTCTGTAGCTGTAGACAGTTTAAGCCCTCAAAGACTTAATGAAATATTTTGCACCACTCTGTATAAGCATGAACATTCATATTATTTAATAAAGTGTCACCTATTAATAATTCATGTACGTTATTTTATTCCCTTTATAAATATGTTTTATATGCCATTAGGAAAGTTCAGGAAAACACAGAGGGTTTGGAAATGAACGGGTTACATCAGCTTCTTGTCTATGCGGATGACGTGAATATGTTAGGAGAAAATCCACAAACGATTAGGGAAAACACGGAAATTTTACTGGAAGCAAGTAAAGAGATAGGGTTGGAAGTAAATCCCGAAAATACTAAGTATATGATTATGTCTCGTGATCAGAATATTGTACGAAATGGAACTATAAAAGTTGGAGATTTATCCTTCGAAGAGGTGGAAAAATTCAAATATCTTGGAGCAACAGTAACAAATGTAAATGACACTTGGGAGGAAATTAAACGCAGAATAAATATGGGAAATGCCAGTTATTATTCGGTTGAGAATCTTTTGTCATCTAGTCTGCTGTCAAAAAATTTGAAAGTTAGAATATATAAAACAGTTATATTACCGGTTGCTCTGTATGGCTGTGAAACTTGGACTCTCACTTTGAGAGAGGAACAGAGATTGAGGGTTTTTGAGAATAAGATTCTTAGGGAAATATTTGGGGCTAAGAGGGATGAAGTTACAGGAGAATGGAGAAAGTTACACAACGCAATAGCTGCACGCATTGTATCCTTCACCTGACATAATTAGGAACATTAAATCCAGACGTTTGAGATGGGCAGGGCATGTGGTACGTATAGGCGAATCCAGAAATGCATATAGAGTATTAGTTGGGAGGCCAGAGGGGAAAAGACCTTTGGGGAGGCCGAGACGTAGATGGGAAGATAATATTAAAATGGATTTGAGGGTGGTGGGATATGATGGTAGGGACTGGATTAATCTTGCTCAGGATAGGGATCGATGGCGGGCTTATGTGAGCGCGGCAATGAACCTCCGGGTTCCTTAAAAGCCAGTAAGTAAGTAAGTAAGTAAGTAAGTAAAATAAATATGTTTTATCTTAGGTAACTATATTACGTTTTAACTTAGTGATAGAACTAAAATATCTTATCTTTCTTTTCCTTCGCCTTTTCAAGTTATTGTCAAAAGCATAATATACTTCAGTGGAAGACGTAAAACATCTTTACAGGAGTACTCCTCCAAAGTACTGAGCAACAGAGATGTGATTTATTGGTGGAACCAAAGATCTGAAGACTATCGTTACAAACTTGAATTACTTATCCACTCCCATCTACATCCTACGCTTTAAACTTTTGAGGCGACTTTGAAGAAAACAAGATAAAACGCAGAGGAAATAAATAAGACGAATATGATGAAAAGAAAGTCAAATGGTGAAAGGTTCGAGTAAGTTAAAAGTGGAATATAGCAATGCAAGTTTTGCACAAGTTTTTTTTTTTTTTTTTTACCCACTCGTTCTCGGATCAGAAGGGGAACAGCTTCGTGTTTTAACGTGATTATTTGTAGATGTACTTTGAACGGATTTCCATAAACACATTTCGTAGAGTCAATAAATTCTATCGCTTCGAGTTTTGTTTATTTTAAGAAGTCTTTTTACGTAAGGACACTGCACACTGTGTCACACTTGCAAACTTATTATGAATACAAACTTATGAATGTAATATTTTATTATGTTTTCTGTATCCCTTTGATTTATGTTACTTCTTAATTACTGAAATCTATTTATAGACTTTAGTATCGTGATCTTGACACATAATTTGTCATTACAATTTTCAGGCTTTTCGTATTGAATTTTTGTTATCATACTGGCAATGTTATTTCTGTTGTTTCTGAAGTTAAAAAGCCTGCCGGGTATTTCAGATACTAGAGAAACTGGCTAATAACTGGCTAGTCCAGAGATAAATCTTTGGTTGTATCCCAGATCACATATAGATTGCTCGTTCCTTTGTAAAACTCGTTTGCACTTTGAAGAGAACAACCGCCAGGATCGCCACCCGTCCGCCGTAAACGAACACGAGATGGCAGTACAGTCGCTAATGCAATTCAAATGGAATCAAATGCACAGCTCCAAGAGATGTTAGAGATTGAATCATTTTATGATTTCATCAAAAGAATTTCAAATAACTTTTCTCGAAAGTTGCTGTATCATCCTAACCCTCTCATTCGAGCTCTGGCTACCTGAAGCGAAATTTGATTAATTAAATGCCTTCAAGAAAAGGATAACTAAGTTGGAACGAAAAATCATTTTAATATCTCCTTATATTACTTTAAAGTAAAAGCCTTATTTATATATAAGGCTGAAACTTATGTACAAATCAACATCACGACAATTAAAAAAAAAATGGAAGTTATGACGTGAATCCTTATGTAATAACTAGATGGCAGCATCATGGATAAATATATAATAGGATGCGAAACTGCGGTCAGCACCATCTGGATTTGGGGGTTTGAAATAAGATGATCAGCGACCAACGTCGTAGGTGGTGAATATTAGAACTACGTGTTGGGTACATTACCCAGAGTTCTCTATTTATCCGTTCGAGATATTCCTGTACGGGAGAGTCGAAGAGCCCAGATGGCGGACTGAAACTTGCTAATAAGTGAACATAAAGTGATACGTGTGTGTATAAGCAATGTATGTTAAACAGTGATGTTTATGGACGTTGTAAAAATAGTGTTGTTAAATGTATTGTAAAGTAGAATGTATTGTAAGTAGTTCTTGCAGACTTTTCCATTGTGCTGTACAATAAATACCCAAAGAATACAATCCCAATTATCTAACCTTTTCCTTTATTTTTCGTCTGTCTGGTTATATTTTAATCGGGTAGTGTAAAACACATCGTCTCTTTTATCTTCCTGTTGGCTCCGGTAGGAATTTTCAGTAGAATATGCCGTGAGGTATAAAACTGTAAATGTTTTATTTTAAATTGTGTTAGTTTTGAATATCGATGAGGGTGGAAGGGAACACTTTCTGCACAGTTTAACATTTTCGTCACCAGATGCGCTGCTAAATGCATGGAGTAATTACTCTTTTCGCTACTTGGTGCGCTGCTAGATGTAATAACGCCCCTCCCAGAAATAGATGGCAGCAAGATCAATTTCTACAACAGCGCCTCTAGTATGTGTTAAGAGAAACTCATTAAGTTTCGCATCCTATTATATATTTATCCATGGCAGCATAGTAAACCTGACAAAAGTTAACTAAAAACCTATAACGGAGAGCAATTTGGGTAGGCCTATATATAATCTAGGGTTGTGTCAATATTTTTGCCTTTGCTAAATTTCCAGAATCACCCCTGCGTCCAAATAATCTCATGTCAAATTAACTGTTCTTTCTTTTCTCAGGTAGAAAGGGGGCTGGAACGTGGTACCGACCAAAAGGGTTTTCTTCTACTGCCCAGGTCATAAAAGCTGAGAGTTCTACCTTCATCGATTTTTATTTATGGAGTCATTTGAAAGAACTTCTTTATCTAGAACACATTTCTCATCATTGGCATAGCTTGTTTCGTCAGTAGATACAAGATGGCTGCCAACGAATCCGACAGACAGGGGTACGTTTGAAAGGGTGCGAGATATTGCAAGACGATGACTGCACGCTTGAATTTAAGTCGCGGGTGGTCATTTTGAACGTCTTCTGTAAGATTAAGCTTCTCTACCATTACTACAGCAGAATTGGCACCATAACTTGGAAACACTGTGATATTTTAACTTGTTTGTACTCTGAAAATGCCGCAAAGTGAAAAGTTTACTAATGTAATGTATTAAATGCAAGTAATAAAATGTAATATGTTATTGACAAATATTTGTATGGATAAATCATATTGACCGATATATAAAATCAAAGGATTATTTTAAAAAAATTGCACAGACTATATTTTACGCGAAAATCCAAAAGGTTACTTTTGAGAAGTAGGAAATTAAAGGTGGGCATATTAATACTGGTACTGTTAATTTTAAAATGTGAATATGTAATAACTGCGTATTTCTTAAATTTATTTTCACTACATTAAAATTAACAAGATGTATTAGTTCATTACTAATTCTTACGCTATTAACAATTGTATATAATAATCATTGTTACGCCACTAATCTTCTACCAATTGCAGTTAGGGCTACATAATGAAATTCCTTTAACAATTATTATAAGAAATGTTATTACTGTAATTAAAGCACACCTACCATATTTATTTTCTTAAAATACATATTATATCGAAGGAAACACTTCTAAATTTGCTTCTATCTTATGGTAAATGATATTATTTTTAATATGCATGTCACTACACAATACATTCTAATTTTCTACAAAGTAAACTAATATGAAATAATTTTAAAATACGTTACTTCTTAAAATATCTCTGGAATTACGAAAAATAATTCCTGGTTGTTCATATACTTCACGTAAGATCTCATTAATGTGGTGTTGAAAATTTTCAGAATTCATATTGTAATGAACATTTAGTTGTAGAGAATATGTATGAAAATTCATGAAACAACATTTTTAACATTCAATGCAATTTTTTTTAGTACTAATATACTCTAGGTAACGAGACTGTGTATGTGTATCATAATATCTTGCAATTAAAATTATACTACATCCTATAATTGTTATAAGTGCTTTGTATGGAGTGTGCATTGTATGGGACAGAAACATGGACATTACGACGAAGTGAAGAGAAGCGAATAGAAGCATTTGAAATGTGGGTATGGAGAAGAATGGAACGTGTGAAGTCGTGTAGTAGACAGAATGAATAAGAAATGAAGCTGTGTGGGTGAGTGTGTGAATGAGTAGGTGAAGAAGGTATGATGCTGAAACTGATAAGGAAGAGGAAAAGGAATTGGTTGGGTCACTGGCTGAGAAAAAACTGCCTACTGAAGAATGCACTGGACTGTATGGTGAACGGGAGAAGAGTTCGGGATAGAAGAAGATATCAGATGATAGTCGATATTAAGATATATGGATCATATTAGAAAACAAAGAATAAGAGTTCATCACCATTGGCTTGGGCCTGTAGTAATCGTTATGAATATTAGTATAGCTGCGAAGCTCGAACAAATATATCCTACTGTTGCGTGCTTTCTAACCTTGCAAACGAAAACAAAATAATTATTGTAAAGTATTTCCACTGAGAGAATGGCGCTCCATAGCTTCTGTTTATCAGACCCCACCGCCAAAAGTTCTTCATAGTAGTATAAAATCCGTAATACTATTTAACAAAGTATGGAATGGATGTTCATTTGAAGCAAAGTTGTAAATTTTACTGATAGGTAGTAATACTCCAATACGTCTTTACTTATACGACTTGCGAAATTGTTCCTCAGTTTGTCAGAAGTTAAAATTAGAAAACTTCGTTTTAGAGATATATAGCCAGGTAAATAGCTAAAGTTCGTACAATAAAGTTTTCTTATTTATCACGTACAGTAAGTAAAGAAAATTTTTAAGAAATTTCAACAGATTCAACTGCTATGTAGTTGTATCAAAATAGTAAAGCGTGCAACTTGCAGAACAGCTTCTTAAAAACTATTCATTACTATATCTAGACTAATTCTACTTTACCGAATAATATTTGCAATACAGAAACAAAAGCAGAATTACAGGAAAATGTTTTTTAAAGTATCAGTTAGAGCAAAATTGAAGGCCTCCTTGCAAAAACTAAATAATTTCACTTTTAAAAAGTTGTGGAAGACTACAAAAAACGTTCTAAAAATTTCAAATTTTAACAATGTTGTTAAGGGTGATATCATTATCTAATTCACTGTTCTATTACTACAAACATTAGTGTTATTTTTACCAAAAGTGGTAAAGGAGAATTAAAACCACTGATACATTCATCATTTCCTTCATTTCAAGTAGAAACACCAATAAATTTAGCAGTAATATACCGAAAAAGATCTATATCTCAACCTTAATGGAAATGTGACATTGTTCGTTTTTCCCGTGTACCCTTCAAATGTCTTTTAAAGTACCTGTTAGAACAAAATTGAAGGCCTCCCTGCAAAAACGAAGTAGTTTCACGTTTAAAAAGTTGTGGAAAACTACAAAAAAAGTTCTAAAAATTTCAAATTTTAACTGAGCTTCTTTCCTTTTTAAGAATATTATGCCCTAGGTACTTAGGAGTTTCATTTTATTGCTCAAACATTATTATTATTATTATTATTATTATTATTATTATTATTATTATTATTATTATTATTATTATTATAATCGGCAATTTAGGGGGAGTAAAATGTAAACAAATTGGATATAATTAGCCACGTTTTGCACTGTACACATTTACTCTTTCAATATAATAAAGTACAACAAAAGGCATAGCAGATATACAGAGTGTCCTTTTCACAGTTGTCGGGGACGGTCTACAGGATCAAAAAATGTCCATAAAACATAGGGTCAAAAGTTGATAGTTTTCCGTCCACATCTGTGGAGTAACGGTCAGCGCGTCTGGCAGCGAAACCAGGTGGCCCGGGTTCGAATCCCGGTCGGGGAAAGTTACCTGGTTGAGGTTTTTACCGAGGTTTTCCCTCAACCCAATACGAGCAAATGCTGGGTAACTTTCGGTGCTGGACCCCGGACTCATTTCACCGGCATTATCACCTTCATTTCATTCAGACGCTAAATAACCTAGATGTTGATACAGCGTCGTAAAATAACCCAATTAAATAAAAATTGATAGTTTTCCCAGAAAAAATATTTCTTTTCCTATTTTATTAGCGTTATACTGATTATATATTACGAAAACAATTACATCAGTAAGTATATCTACTTAATATTAGTTTAAATAAATATTTGTGTCTTCTATTACGTTTTCGTCAAATTAAATAAAAATGCATGCTTAATTTTGTCTATATTCTGGCGTGAGAGACATGGCAACGTGTTCAGCAGGCAGTACTCTGCACAGACGTAAGTACGAGTCAGCTGAGTTCAAGCTCTCTGTCCATAGGTATAGGCTACTGCCGAGCGGATGACAGTTCAGTACAGGGTATTCAATAAACAACTTACAATGTCATTCACAGTTTAGGAATATCATATGTTATTAATTTATGGAGAAAGTCGTCGTACTTCAAGTGAGACAATAAGGATGTACCGTCAACGTTTTCCTCAAAGAAGGTTACCTAATCGGCGAACTTTAGTAGCAATTTCTTAACGATATTTAGAAACTAGGAGTCTCTTACCCGTTTCGAAAATCACACAACCAGAAATTTATTTAAAAATGATACTGCTTTACGGAAGTTAGAGAGATTAAAATTTTGCATTAGAAAAAAGTTTGTATGATTTTGTGCAGAAACCATTATTGTTTATTTTTTAGACATACAATTAAAAATGGAGCAATATTGCTACAAAAAATGTAAATTTATCATAATGTTCTATTAATGAGATTGAAAGTTTGTATTTGTTGCTCGTTTTATGTAAACAACAGTATTATCATGGTCCGCTCCTGCATTAGAACAGAGCATCTGATTCGGTATGTCTGTACCCGCTTGAGCTGTACTGTGTACTTATAAACCCACTCCCTCCTATCCAGCAACATTGCAAACCGTCTAATATTATAAAGTTTAATAATCAGTTAAATATTGCAATTAGAAAAAAATTGTAAGGACATTTTTTCTTCCTTATGATATGAATAATCATAACAAAATAATGACACTTATACCCCTTACAGGTACATGAAGACAAACGCGCTAGTTAACTTCCATGCTGTGATGATCTCAGTCATAAATATAATATTCAAGAGATTGGAACATCATTGGACTTATGTTTGGTGCGCGAGGAACAATTCCCAAATTTACATTGGAGATCCTCAGAAAATTAAAGGTTCCTGATAAGACTCTTCAGACAATTGCATCAACCATTTTAAAATCTTCATTGAACATCATCAATCACCATCTCTATTCATCTTTACATTTTCAATGTATATTATTTATGTTCAATAAATTTTTATCGTTTTGATAGCAACCAAATCTTGTCGCAGAATATTCTTTTTTTAAATTTCATTATGTATTTTTTAACATTAATTTACATTTTATTTTTTTGTTCATTTGAATTGATTAGGATGCCGATATTATAAAATCCAAAATTTGGACGGCTATCATTTCGATGATATTCTCTCTCTCTCTCTCTCTCTCTCTCTCTCTCTACATATAGGTTGAACCGTAAGTAATGCCAATAATTTCAGGGAGTTATTCTTTGAGACATTTCAAACAAAAAAGATTTAATATAATTTTACTCGTTTTTGCTTCCTTTTCGAGATTTATTATTATTATTATTATTATTATTATTATTATTATTATTATTATTATTATTATTATTATTGAGTAACAACTCTTATAATACGTATTGTACAGCAGAGGAAGAAGACACATTCCTATCGTGTAGCTACATTTGAGGGCAAACACAAAAACAAAAATATTACTAAGACTGTTTTCATGAAATCTGAGACAGTCACAGACAGAATTCATTTTTGTCCATTTCGATGAATGTCCGTGATGTGTCTGGGTTCTCTTATATGAATCATTTAGATAAACCTCCCCTCATCCCCCTTGAAAACTTGGGAGCCACTGAACATCAAAAGTTTATTGAACACTTTTGTAGGGCGGACAAAGAAAAGTTACAAAAAGAAGTCGCGGAATCAAACGAAGTAGATAGAAAAAGAAACACTGGAAAAGAGAGGGAGAGGAAAATACGGAAGAGTGGACCGTTTTTCCTTCTCCTCCCCTTTTTAGAAGGGATATTGGCCGGGTTGTGGTAAAATATGGTGGAAATAAAGTCGATAGCATCAAGTCGAGGTGTATACAATAGCTATATACAGAATCATATATTTCTGCTGGAGCACATATGAATGGGGTAGAAGACCATACATACCAATGAATGCTGGCTCCTTCTTTGTATACGTAGAAGGTACATCCTTGAAATATGTGCAGCTTGCAAACCTAATCTAAACTGTGTAATGGCTTTGTACGTTTAAAAACCTCTACAATATAAATAAGATGCCTTTTTTATTCCAAAGCAAGCAAGAAAAAAATACAACAGGAGTTTGTTAATGTTACATAGACTATTATTCTTCTTTTCACAAACATTTTATCCAATAAATTATTGATATTTTATTATTATACTTATGTAAAATATGCAAATGAAAGGTAAAGGATTACCTTTATATGCAATAAAGGCGCATAATGGCATGAAAGTAGAGGAAAGCTCCTTACTTTCGGAACTAAAATGAGTTGGCGTGGTTATCAAAACAGTCTGATCTCCTTTTCACCGGTAGGGTCAAATAGGACTAATATGATATAGTAAAAATGGCGAACCAATTTGATACAAACTTTAAGATGTACCAAAGGCTCAGTTTGAAAATGTTTAAAACTGAAATTATGGAAGTACTTAGGCTACATTTACTGTCGTTAAGGAGAAATATTGAACGAAGTTAAAAAAAATCATTATCAGTCTCATAAATGTATTAAAAGAAAAGACAGTTTTATGCAAATCTGACTTTCAGATAGTAGCTCCCTGTAAAGCAGATTTGAATAATTTCAAGGAAAATTTGTTCCTTGGCCGGGTATCGATTCCGGGACCCTTCGCCTAGCGCGCGAACGCTCTACCGACTGAGCTATCCCAGCAACGATAAGCTAAGGGTCCCGGGGTCGATACTCGGCCCCGGAACAATTTTTCCTTGAAATTATTCAAAAGAGAGTTTTGTTTCTTGAATAACTTTAATGTGGCACTCGGTTACGTTTGATATTGCTCTTGAATGAATAAAGATAGAATCATATTTGTTTAATTTTCCCTTTACTCAGAATAGTGACAGATTCATTTTTCTCTAAAGAAAAGCTGTGAATGTTGAGCAGTCTATCTTTAATTAGTATATGAATGAGAAGGGCATTATGATAAAATTTGAGAGCAATTAGTCCTGTGGAGTAACGGTCAGCGCGTCTGGCTGCGAAACCATGTGGCCCGGGTTCGAATCCCGGTCGGGGCAAGTTATCTGGTTGAGGTTTTTCCCGGGGTTTTCCCTTAACCCAATACGAGCAAATGCTGGGTAACTTTCGGTGCTAGACCCCGGACTCATTTCACCGGCATTATCACCTTCATATCATTCAGACGCTAAATAACCTAGGTGTTGATACAACCTCGTAAAATAACCCAATAAAATAAAATAAAAAGAGCTATTATGATATTATGTTAACTGTGAAAGAAATTGATCAGTATGACCAACTTTCTAATTTAAAGTAATTTATTTGGCCTACTTCTTGAAGTGTATTTTATAATTTCTCAGATCTTGAGGGATATTTGAACTGACATGTTGAAACCTACAATACAGTAGGCCTTTAAGTTAAAAATTGCACATAAAGACTTATTTTTACTTATTTACCTAACAATTTTAACTTAAACGTCATTCTTCTTAGTGCTGAAATTTAACACAACTTTAGAAAATATATTATTCATTAGATCCCCCTATTTAAAAACGTATATTAATTTACATTAGTAAATACAAACTGTATCATTATTTTCTCAATCTATTTCCTTACACACAAAAAATTATTTGGACTTACAGAAATTTTCTAACATTCGCAATAAGGTGTTAAAGTTTCAGTAAATTGTATAAATTCTTATGGAAAAAAGAGGCCATTACAAAAGTTACTAATCTCAGTCAATTTTAATGTGATTTCAGTCAAATTTTTACAGGTGATACATTAAGCATCTTTTCTAACACAACAGCCTTACTTCATTGCTCTGTAGGCCTAAAATATTGCCAGATTTATAGAACTGTATCAGAATAATCCTTTAGGTGTACCACAATAACCAACACAGGAGGCTATTATGATACACTGGTTTTGTTTTAAATTGATCCATTATTACAAAATAAAACATTAATGTATCTCCGATTCCTTCATAATGTATGTCTAAAGTAACACATGACTTAATATTCTCAAATTTGTATATGGTTTGATATAAAAATTACAGCATAAGATTTATTTTTAGTATCATAATAGCCCCACTTCACTCTACTCAATTTGACACGTGGCTGAGTGGACTCGAGAGCCATGCTGGAAGGCTGAGAATAAGAGAAATATCGCAACCATCCGGAACTCAACGAAGGCTTTCCTAGTCGTAGCCTTTTGCTGTGCAAATTGAACAAGTTCAAGCCGAAAATACGTAAGGATAACAATAACCATACTCATAATAATGCTGATGATGATAATAATAATACTTACTTACTTACTGGCTTTTAAGGAACCCGCAGGTACATTGCCGCCCTCACATAAGCCCGCCATTGGTCCCTATCCTGAGCAAAATTAATCCATTCTTTATCATCATATCCCACCTCCCTCAAATCCATTTTAATATTATCTTCCCATCTACGTCTCGGCCTCCCTAAAAGTCTTTTTCCCTCCGGTCTCTCAACTAATACTCTATATGCATTTCTGGATTCGCCCATACGTGCTACATGCCCTGCCCATCTCAAACGTCTGGATTTAATGTTCCTAATTATGTCAGGTGAAGAATACAATGCGTGCAGTTCTGTGTTGTGTAACTTTTTCCATTCTCCAGTAACGTCATCCCTCTTAGCCCCAAATATTTTCCTAAGCAACTTATTCTCAAACATCCTTAACCTATGTTCCTCTCTCAAAGTGAGAGTCCAAGTTTCACAACCGTAAAGAACAACCGGTAATATAACTGTTTTTATAAACTCTAACTTTCAGATTTTTCGACAGCAGACTGGATGGCAAAAGTTTCTCAACCGAATAATAACAGGCATTTCCCATATTTATTTCGTGTTTAATTTCCTCCCGAGTATTATTTATATTTGTTACTGTTGCTCCCAGATATTTGAACTTCTCCACCTCTTCAAAAGATAAATTTCCTATTCTTATATTTCCATTTCGTACAATATTCTGGTCACGAGACATAATCATATACTTAGTCTTTTCGGGATTTACTTCCAAACCTATCTCTTTACTTGCTTCCAGTAAAATTCCCGTGTTTTCCCTAATCGTTTGTGGATTTTCTCCTAACATATTCACGTCATCCGCATAGACAAGCAGGATAAAAAAAAATAATGATAATAATAATAATAATAATAATAATAATAGTAATAACAATAACAATAATAATAATTTGTACTTTATGCTTACCTCGTACGCCTTCCTTTATGTTCAATATAATTACACTAACTCAGAGATGCCTTTTTTTTTGTCATTCAGTGACGCTCCCCTATTTTACCCCTTCCGTCACGGTTTGCAGTAAGACGAGGCATCGCATAGCACACATCCTCCCTCGGGTCTGTGTGTACACAAACTAGACCAGAACAGTGTTCTGTGCTGGGCTAACAAGAATTCTCTTTACTTACACATACCGCTACAATTTTCAGTAAAACAGAAGAAGTTCCACATAATTTAAAATTCTAGATCATTAATTTGCAGAGCGATATTAATCCATGGAACTATGTAAAGGCATGAATTCAACTATACAGGCTCTAAATCGATAAATCAAGAAGAGGTTTCTAATTTTCATGATTTCATGGACGTGTGGCGGCAATGTCTGCATCAATGTACATATGAACCTGTGACTTGAAGAACGTCCCAACTCCACTTTCTGGTCAAAATGAGATTTTTATATTACCATTTTGTAGCATTGGCTAGTGCGCATCTACTATTCGAAAAGAAAGGCCCAATTCCGTTTCCTAACATGTGAAACAGCTTCTGAAAATCCTATACTATTAAAGAATGTCCCAATTCCTGGAATTGGGTCATTCTTCAAATATAATACGGTACCGCAAGGTAGAAAACAGTGACCTCCCACAGAGACCTTGTAAACAAGTTGATAAATACCGATTATTATTTTATTAAAGT
Source organism: Periplaneta americana (assembly GCF_040183065.1). Taxonomy (NCBI): domain Eukaryota; kingdom Metazoa; phylum Arthropoda; class Insecta; order Blattodea; family Blattidae; genus Periplaneta; species Periplaneta americana. The sequence continues at coordinate 38,831,456 of NC_091123.1, forward strand.
AATACAGGGACATCATTTTATTTTTACTTCAATTTTTATTGTACCTGAGTTTTTGTATGTACTTCACTCCACCCCTTCTACTAATGAAGTTCCAACTGTCCTCCTCACAGATCCAAGACCACATATAGGCCTACAGACATATTAGCCTTACGGTCATAGTAAACAGTAGGTTTCAAAAATATTTCCGCTTTTCCCAGTGACGAAAGAGCTTTCAATATTGAATCATTTTCGCACAGGTACTGTCGTCCATTTGCATACGTCGCATCCCGGTTTCCCCCACCAGCTTCTATTCGCCTCTCTGCAAAGGCTAGTGGCTTGGCTGTCTTAGCTCTTTTCTGAGAACATTAATTTCTGTTAGAAATTAGACGTCTAAGTAATATTATACAACTGTTTAAAATAACTTCAATAAAAGGGCCTCGTTACTGTCGTTACCATACTGTCACTTGATTTCCCCCCTTTCTACGCCCCTGAGACATAACCACTTGAACGGACAGTAGATAGCATGTCTGAGTAATTTTATCTTTTCGGATCAGGCAGAAGTGAAGATTGAATTTAAAGTATGTAAAATACTCTTTTATACAGTAGGTACAGAATTATTTCAACATGAATTACTAGCACGAAGGACGAAACTGGTAATTGGAATTAGGTACAATAGTATATAGTGCGATAATATACACATTAGAACTGAAGCCTATATCGAAAAAACGGCCACCAGTTTCAAAAATGTGTTTAAATATCCATATTACGATTATTTTTTAATTTAACTTCATTCTCTATAGTGTACGCTAATGTACTGTAGACAGTATAATATATGCTGCATAATGAATACGTCCACATGAACAGCTCAGTTCGTGAGTAAAAACACTCATTGTTAATACTGTACTGTGTTTTGATTAAACAAAAACCTAATGAAAATTATCAAACTCAAAAGCGTGACATTTCCTAGTTTACTTAAATGGATGAACTACTTTTCTTCCGTCCTATACCTAGTAAAGTGATTTGTTTGTATTTTACGCCAGTATCATCGAACCCCAGTCGTGGAAGGGGGGTAGCAAACGGTGTTTCCGGTTCTCAACCGTTGATCCAAAGATATAGCCAGGTTAATATTAGAAATGTTAGTAAAAATAAAATGATGTCCCCGTATAACCGTACATTTACTTGTAAATTTGATCTTTTCAGTCATTGTTTTAGGCTTTGATATTGAAAACAAACCAATAAATAACTATAATATTTCACTGTCTTTATACACTTTCTCTGACACAACAAATTTGCTTCGTCTCACATACTGCCTACCACTGTTTTTAATATTTACCTTTATTATCCTTCCACTGGTGTGTATTACGACAACGTTTCTTGGCAGAAACTATTTCATTTCTTTGCTCCAGCTGATTCAAATTGTCACACGATTCCTCCATATTGTGAACGATGTAAACATGAAAGAGTGCATAGCATCTAATTGGGTGACTGCTTACAACTCCGCAAATCAGAGTCATTGTTCTATGAAGCCAACACACAGTGTGGCATAGGCTTAATTCCACAAAGATACTCTCTTCAAATGAAGGAGAGGCATTTATAAATGCTCACCATGTCCGGTAGACACATGACACAAGACTGGAAGTTCATAAAACAGATGCTAGATGATAAGATGTGTCGATTTATCGAAGAAACTAAAAATCGATAGGAATGTGGCATTGGCCCCTTTTCCACTGGGCCCTCAATAATTCATACGTAGTTATGCGAAAGATCATTTGCCAGGCTGTAGTGTCGTGAAAAGGCAAGAACGTTATCTGTGAGAGCTGACGACCTACGTGCTAGACTGTCGAATGCCGGTTCTTTAGATTTGACTTTTTCTATATAAATCGGAAAATGGAACGTGATTCTTTGAATTTGTAGGTGAACACTTTGCCATTTGTACCCTTCAAATATTGAAATATTCCCTATTGTTATTATTTCATATATTTCTCTATAAATACCTTCCTATCTCCTTTATTTATTATTTCGTGTTTTCTTTTTTCTTCATTTTCATCTTCTTCCTTTTGAATGAGTAATTATGGTTTAATGCTACCGATCCTTGTACGATATACACGGTAGTTTGTTACTCACATGGGAAATATGTCCATCTGTGTTATAAACAGACTTAATCCCACATCCCTTGACACTTTACGTTTGCACTATTCACGAAGAGTCTTCACAATGGATTCTGAACATCATTGGCTCACAAAATATAGATCACACCATTTAGGCGATTAAACACATTTCACGCTCAATTGTACTGCACACATCATGAAATTCAGTACTTAAAGCAAAAATGGTAAACATCTAAATGACATTTAGGCGACTCGTATTTTTGTCCTGGCTCTTGAAAAAAATACACTTATGCAACCAGAGAAGCAGCTAGTCTCATGTTAAGAGTATCTTACACAGAATTTTGACAAAAAAATGAAATTATGGATTTTATCGTTTCTCGGTAGTTTAATATGTGTAAAACAATAATATGATTTTATTCCTTCTAATTGTCAAATTTTAGTCCTATCTTCAGCAAAAATATTGTAGTAATTCTTAATGCAAAAAAATGTTTTCAATTAAAATGCTTTTCTTGCCAACTGCTCAGTGGAATTTTAAATTTATTTAACCGGTTGTATACATAAAAGTTGTTACATATGCCCTATTTCTTCTACATTTGTATCTTTTATCACTTCTGAGAAAATTGCATCCAAAATTGAGGAATTTAACATTGCAAGATATGGAAACTTCGGTATCATTTTTCTGTACTTTCTGATTTCTTGTGACGTTGGTACACTTTTCTCATGAAGTATTGTACCCAGAAGGCTGAAATTAATATACAATATCTATGTGATGGCATTTTACACAGTAGGTTAAAAAATTAAATTTATTTCTATCTTCAGCAAAAAAAAAAAATAATAATAATAATTTTCAGTTATTCTTAATGCAAAAATGTTATCAATGAATATATATATATATATACATATATATATATATATATATATATATATTGCTAACCGCTCAGTGGAATTTTAAATTTATTTATCCTATTGTGTACATAAAATTATGTTACATATTCCCTATTTTTTCTACATTTGTATTTTTTATAACTTCTTAGGAAAGTGTAGTCAAAATTGAGGAATTTAATACTGTAAGATATGGAAGTACAGACGCCGCTTAAAGCGGAAGCGAAAAACTACTCAACTTATAGTCTACACTAGGAAAAAATATCCATTGTCGTCACAGTAATTTCATGTCCTCAACATAATTAAATAATTACTGGTTTTATTTCTGACATAATTTTTATATTTCTTGGAAATTATTCTTATTTTTGACAGAGAGAAAGTTTGAAATTAGATAATAAATCGGGAAAAGAACGAAATATGTTAATATATGTATTTAAATATACAAAATAAAAATATATATATATATATGCATTTAATAGGGAAAACGCTTCGAAATATCCACTTATGCAAAATAAAGTTGGCTTTATTTCAACGTAAAAACCATGATCGGAAAAGATCCACTTTTACTTTTCAATAATGCCAAATCAATAAAAACACACAATTGCATGACGTTCCACGGTCTAGTCATTATCATAATTGCCTTCAGTTCATAGAGAAGACTATTTCCCGCTTAGACTTAAAAAGCTATAAAATTCATCCGCTCAACTTGCTACTGAATATCATACAATTAACATAATTTAGCTTGCATTCTGGGACAGGTAATATAATAATAATAATAATAATAATAATAATAATAATAATAATAATAAAATCTCTTTTCTTGTACATCGAAAAATAATAATAGTAATTCTATTTATTTATTTATTTACTTACTTATTTATTTATTTATTTATTTATTTATTTATTTATTTATTTATTTATTTATTTATTTATTTATTTATTTATTTATTTATTTATTTATTTATTTATTTATTTATTTTTAGATAAGTTATTTATATGCTGGACAACAGCCATTATTATTATTATTATTATTATTATTATTATTATTATTATTATTATTACGTGTTCAAATCGTAGGCGTAGGATCGAAAAATCTATCGTGATTTCTAGTCGTTCCCTCAATCATAAAATAACCAATTACTTACTTCAACAGTAATCTTTACATGCAAACCCAGTCATATTTAGCTAAGGTTAATGCAATGTAGTAATATAATAATGTTGTGCTGTACGGCATTTCTTGCTACAATGTGATTGCAAAGAAATTTGTTTCAAAGAATAGAAAATATAATGCCTGCATTTGTAATTTCAAAGTAACACTGTTCCCATTTAAGGAATGACCTTTTTATTACACAGTGGTCTAATATCGATCCAAGATGGTCCAATACTGAGTTTTCGAAGATTTTATTAGGAAAATCTCACTATATTGAACACCATCATTCAACTTGGATTTAATCTTGTGGTTTATAATTCCTCGGTCAAAGTAGATGTACGAACCAAACATCGTAACTCAAGAGTGCACTAAAGTTCCGAAAAAATGTTAAATGCTATGTTTTATTTAACGACGCTCGCAACTGCCGAGTTTATATCAGCGTCGCCGGTGTGTCGGAATTTTGTCCCGCAGGAATTCATTTACATGCCAGTAAGTCTACTGACATCAGGCTGTCGTATTTAAGCATACTTAAATGCCATCGATCTGGCCCGGAATCGAACCCACAACCTCGGGCATAGAAGGCCAGCGCTATACAAACTGCGCCAACCAGGCCGACTAAAGTCCCGATCTCTGCTATTCTTAATAATTGATACTTTAGTATTACGATCCCTGTTTTAAATCAGACCGATGAAATAGAAACTGAACGAGGAAATATTTGGAATATAGCAAAAAATATCCAAAGTAGGCTATATTTGAACATATAATACCGGGTACATAAAAGAGAATTCCCAAAGTACTGGCACGCTTCATTTTAACGAACCCAATTCCCATGTTCGAAGTATCGGAAATTTCAATGTCCATATGCCCTCGATGGGCAATTATACACTATCATCAATACAATTAGGTTCATATACTGAACATTGTTCATACGAGTATGTTGACGGACCGAATCACATGCAAAGTAATACAATAACATCAATTGGGCTTGAATTTTCGAATATCCTCACGATACCATGGCACGCATAGGCTATATCTCTAATGAATTTCAGAGTAAATGTTTCTCGTGTAATGTTTCAGAGAAACGTGAGTCTAAATACAAAATATCATTATTATTCACCACATTGATTGGACATTCTTATCTGTTCCGATTTATTACAATGCTTCTTTCTCATACTTTATTATAAATCTATTTATCATTCTGACGAAAATAAGAGGAAGACAGGTGGCGAAGAAATTTGATATGGAAAAACTGAAGAATGAAGAGGAAAGAAGAAAATTTCAAGCAAATTTTCAAGTAAAAGTAGCATCTTCTGCGGATCTCTCGAAAAAGAACTAAGGAAGAGACTAGTGAAGTGCTTTGTGTGAAGTGTAACATTGTATGGAGCAGAAACATGGACATTACGACGAAATGAAGAGAAACGAATCGAAGCATTTGAAATGTTGATATGGAGAAGAATGGAGCATGTGAAGTGGACAGACAGAATAAGAAACGAAGTTGTGTTGGAAAGAGTGGGTGAAGAAAGAATGATTCTGAAACTGATCAGGAAGAGGAAAAGGAATTGGTTGGATCACTGGCTGAGAAGAAACTCTCTATTGAAGGATGCACTATAAGGAATGGTGAACGGGAGAAGAGTTCGGGGTAGAAGAAGATATCAGATGATAGACGACATTAAGATATATGGATCATATGCGAGACTAAGAGGAAGGCAAAAAATAGGAAAGGTTGGAGAATCCTAGGTAAGACCTGCCCATGGGCAGAACACTTATGTATGTATGTATGTATGTATGTATGTATGTATGTATGTATGTATGTATGTATGTATGTATGTATGTATGTATGTATGTATGTATGTATGTATGTATGTATGTATGTATGTATGTATGTATGTATGTATGTGTGTATGTATGTATGTATGTATTTATCATTGCAAGGAATTAAAGTCATTGATTGATTTATTCTATCATTAGGTGACGATCGTTAAATTTAGTGGTCCCTAAATTATAGAGTGTTGTTGAAGTACCAATAAAAATATTGATAATATTAGAAGTAAGTGGAGCATCAATCCATATAATATTAATGTAAGCCAAATGTAATCCAAGTTTACGTTATAAACATACATTATTTAACACTAAATAAATACTAATAAAAGATTGGTAAATATCGTTATTCTGGTTCCTGATAGTTTTTTTTCCATTGCACTTTAACTCTTTTTGTTATTGTTTTCATTGTTTCGTCACATATTATTAGCGCTAATCACATTTCGGTCTTGTAACAGCTGTTTGCAATTGTTTATTTTATAAACAATATTACGTAAAATTACGACTACATTATCATGTTAATTACATGAGATGTACTTTGTAAATAGAGACCACTCGAGAATATATTTAGTTTAAAACAAATTAGTGTGTAAGTGAACTAATTAATTTCAGTGTTAAACTACTGAGGCGAATTCCAAAACAAATATTATATTTGTTGTTATAACACGTTTAAAAATATATTTTATTTGCTGTTGATTTTAAAATTGTCATTTCAGTGCATATGTCAAAAGAGGTTATGTTCATTCATGAATGCTAGATTCTTTACTAATTTGCCGTTTATATCTATACAAGAACTTCAACGTCAATGTAATAATTTAGTGCACAGCGTTGAAAATGTATGAAGGTTTCATCTGGCTCGTGACCCGACGCTGAGGTAGTAATAACAGTTTTGTCACCGAATGTCAGCGAATCGCGAATGGCTCACCTGAAAGGTCACTGGCAGGAGGGGAAACTCTGACACGGCTTTGGGGTTCCCAACGAGAGTAAAAAGGGATGTGATGAGGTATCAATCAATACGTCACCCACTGACAGATTGAAACGAATAATAGCGAGTCATGTTGCAAAAATAATGCATTCACAGTCTTTCCAATACATATCCTATTTTGCTGATCTGTCAAATGAAACCGTGACTACAATCCACAACGTAAAAAAATATTATCATCTAACTCTGATCTACATAACTGATAAGTCATACCTGTAACGCTATACGGGTCATTGGGTCCACAGCACAGTTCAGCAAGAGCACTCACGACAATTGGATTTTTTTTACATCCTCTGCTCAACAGTAAGTTTATTATATTTATTGTTGTTTCACGCGCCAGAAACGGTGGTTTTTGGTTATATTACTGAGTCATTATTATTATTATTATTATTATTATTATTATTATTATTATTATAGAGCAGCTGGCTGCGGACAGGAAGGTCCGGGGTTCGCTCCCAGGTGGTGACAGGATTTTTTCTCGTTGCCAAACTTTCAGAACGGCCCCAAGGTTCACTCAGCCTCCTATAAAATTGAGTACCGGGTTTTTCCCGGGAGTAAAAGGCGGTCGGTACGACCACACCACCTCATTACCTAGTGCCGAGGTCATGGAAAGCATGGGGCTCTACCTCCATGCCCCCCAAGTGCCTTCATGGCAAGTTACGGGGATACCTTTACCTTTTTTACCTTTTATTATTATTATTACTACTACTACTGTATTATTATTATTATTATTATTATTATTATTATTATTATTATTATTATTATTATTATTATTATTATTATTATTATTATTATTAGAATTGTGGGGAATATTATACCTATACAAATTTAGTAGTCTAAATGGAGCAAAATGTTTAGCATTATACAGTACATCTTGATTACACAACTTTTAACACTGTATCACTTCGGAAAATGTATTATACGCCTTTCTCGTGTTAAATTCTATCGTACCTAGTTAACATGTTTCGGCCTGTTATTGGCCTTCTTCAGAACTGGTTGTTGCTGGTCTAGGCGCCTTTTGTTTTGTTTCCTGTTGGAGTGTGTTTGTGTCAAAGAGTCAAAGAGTGTGTGTGTTCTGAAACTGAGTTGTGTGTTGAGAATTTCATTTATATGTGTTTTTGTGTGTCTGTATATTTCGTATTGTTCTAGTGTGTTTAGTTTCTGGCTTTTTGGTTGGATGTGTAGAATGCCCATGTCTGTGTTGATGTCTCTATAGGTGTGGCTAACACATCCAACCAAAAATCCAGAAACTAAACACACTAGAACAATACGAAATATACAGACACACAAAAAAAACATCCAAATGAAATTCTCAACACACAACTCAATTTCAGAACACACACACTCTTTGACTCCACATTACACTACACAAACACACCCCCACAGGAAACAAAACAAAAGGAGCCAAGACCAGCAACAGCCAGTTCTGAAGAAGGTCAATAACAGACCGAAACATGTTAACCAGGTACGATAGAATTTACACGAGAAAGACGTATAATACATATTCCGAAAATGTTTAGGTTCAGAAATCGGAGAATTTATTTTAAAGAGAAGCAGTTGAATCGGATTTATATGGGAGTTCTCATTTTGTTTCTAAATCCTTTAGTCTTTTCTTTTTAAACTTGTTTTTATTTCCCTCCCAATTTCTTTCTTCCAGTCTACATTTCTTTTTTATAGCCGAAATGAATTTATTTTGTATGCTACTGTCTAATTAAAAAGACGCGGCTGTCTCTTTGGGCTTGGTTAGGAGCAGAGACAAATGAGAACAATTATCTTGCTGTTCCTGGTTTCGCAAGGGGCAAGGGGGGCTGGTTGAGTATTTTTATTGACCACAACATGGGTGCAAGCAGAGTCCTCTTGTGATCAAAGGCTTAACTTTCCCCTAACTAATTTCAAACAGTAAAGAAACGGAAAGCGACAGCAATAGTTTAGCTCTCACTCAGTTTAGAAGACGTGGAGAAGACGAAGAATGGGCGAGGCGAGGGTCTGTTGTAGAGCATTCGGAAGTCCCCCCAGTTACTGGTACGGAAGGATAAGAATCCAGACGTACGTTTGCTCTTTTAAGTGGGGGCAATAATTCGAATAAACTGTCTTGGCGCCTGTCTGCTATTCATTCACAGAATGAGAATTACGATGGAGATCTAAACGACCTTTCTGTAAACGGTTAATATGAGTTTTAAGCATACAGCATTTCCTTACGTCATGAAAATGTGATAGCGGCGGTTGAGAAGGAAAATAAATTAAGGAATGGCTTTTAAACTGAAAATACATGAGAACAACTTCACTTATTACACTACACGACTTAGATAGTAACATCTGTACCGATAAATCCAGAGAATCGGCTTCAATTCTTGCGAGTTAAGCGAAGATTTATATAATATTATACCGTCTATATACATATTATGTATCTTGAACTTGTTCCATGTCATCACAAACAGTAAGGGGAAACTAAGGTGAAATAATGGTGATAAATTAAGGAAATTAATTTCTTCTTTTGTTTTTATGTTCGTAAGTAATAGGGTATCCGAAAAGTAATGACAACATAGTTACTGTGTCACACTAAATTTATTTAGGTTAGGATAGTTCATGTCAGAGGTCTGCATCGGACGTTTTCGCTCGAGCACCAAGTAGTTCATAGCATAATCCGATAGGTAGCGCATATGCATGACGGGTAAAATTGTCGCGAGCGATAAATCCTCGAACGGTATAAGCCGAGCGTTAGACATTCGTTCTTGTTACAGTGATGAACTGTGTAGTAACATCATAGATGTTTATCATTTCAAAACTTTGCAGTGTTTAACTAACTTCTCCATAGTACAACTACAAAACTTGCTTTAAAATGTAATATAAATGTTGTAGGTAAATGTCCCCCCCCCCTACACACAGGAGTGATTTTGTTTTTACCATATCTGATAGATGTTATTGGGTGTAAATGTAATTATCAGGGAACGGATTTATATGGACTAAAAATATATGAAATATGTAAATATATATGTAGTTATTTTTACCAAAATATGGAATTAAATATGGATTTTTACCAAAATATGGAATTAAATATGGACTTAAAATTATAAAAAAATGACTATGTACGTTAAATATTGGTACATTTTAATCAAACTAAACAAAAAATATAATGGACGTACCTTATCTTCCAATGTAGTTTCAACAAAACACAATTTTTATTGTCTGTTACCATAACAATAGGTTACAAACATTTCTTTCAAGTGCTGAAAAGTGAATCTTCTTCTATTGTCTCTGAGGATAGATTTATACTGACTAAAAGAGCGTTCGACGTCACAAGAAGTAACTGGTACATAATTCAATTTCACAATGTCTGCTGGGGATAAGTCCAAGTTAATCTTCACTGTTGATTCACCACTCATCACAGCAACAACCTTTTGTAGTTCTTCATATCCAGGGTTTTTTGAAAGTACAGTGTCCACCTTAGCTCTTACTGCATCTGCAACTTTACCTCTACCACGATTCAGTTGTTCCACAGTACTATTTATAATTTCAAAACTTTCAGATAGTGAAAGGTGCCTATTTTGGAGACTTTTGAGCGTTTTTATGATGCATGAAAATGTATGCTGAATGTGAGCTAAGTCATTCTTCACACTTATGTCACAGGTAACTGTTTTCGCAGTATCAATTGAGACTGCATCTTCAGAGTCCAATGCAAGGAGAACATTGTTAATAGAGTCTATATGTTCGGCATAATATTCAACTGCTTCTAGCCATGTACCCCATCTAGTTAAAATTGGCTTTGGTGGCAATGGAATTTCAGGGTACATTTCTTTCAACACGTTAACTCTACTGGGAGCTTTGAGAAATACTTTTTTCACTGATGAAATCAACAAATCTACTTTAGGGAAATTGTCTCTGACCACTTCTGCCACACGATGAAATGCATGCGCCACACAAGTAAAATGAGTCAATTTAGGATATACAACAGATAATGCTTGTCCAGCTTTGACCATATAAGGGGCAGCATCGCTAATAAAGAATAACACATTATCGTACATAATACCCTTTGGCCACAGGATACCCATAGCTTCGTTGAACAGTTTAACTATAGTTTTGTTATTGCACTTTTCTAGAACATCACAATGTAAAAGAATTCGTTCAGAATATTGTTCACTTAACAAACCGATAACTACATTACCAACAAGTCTACCTTCTTTGTCGGGAGTCTCATCAATGGAAACCCAAATTGAACTATCTTTAATTTCATCTCTTATCTTCTGTATTGTCTCATCGTAGATGGATGGAGCATACGTCTTCCTAAGTGTTGACTCATCCGGGATTGTATGTTGAGTATATTTTTCAAGGAATTCCCTGAAGACCTTATTCTTTAGTTTGTAGAGAGGAATATCAGCAGAGATGAGAGAACGGCACAGGTCGATGTTAAACTCAGATCTTACATTCGATGTTGTTGGTTGTGTTAAAAACAATTGTCTCTGCTTGGAATTTAGTTGTTTGTTGGCCTGATGTTTACTAGTTGTAATGTGTTGTTGCACCAGGAACTTTTGTGTAGATGATACTGCACACTGACACAAATTACAAAATAATATTTTATTGTCAGTTGATAAACCATCTTCTTTAAATTCTGAAATGTAACTTGTTAGTTTTGATTTTAAATTGACTGAATGACGTACTTTTGGCATATTTACCGTCTTTATAGTATGATTTACAAAACTGAACCTATGTGTACTCTGACTGGCATTTAACTGTTGAGCTGCACAACTGAAGTCTGTTAAAAATTTTAAATTAAATTAATACAGTTTTGTAACTTACTTTCCCATTGTTGATAGGACTGCTAATTTTCAAATAACTCTGATGTTAAAGGGATTACTGAACATGTGTTTAAATCTCTATTGTTGAAATGTATTTTTAAAAGTTAATGGAATTTTGTTTTGTTTTATTGTTAAACCTAATATAATATGGACTGTTTTATATGAAATATGGAAAATATATGGAAATTAACGAAAATATGTACTAAACTCTAAAATATGGAAAAATATGGAAAATAAAAGTAGGATTTTTCAACCCTACACATTGTGAAACATAAAGATAATGCAAAATATAAATTATATTAGCTTTATAAGTAAATATGTATTTACATATAAATCCTTTCCCTGGTAATTATTATAAACGGAGAACACAATCACGATAATACAAGAAATGTATCAAGTTTTCTAGTAATAATAATAATAATAATAATAATAATAATAATAATAATCTCTAATAATTAGTGTATCAATCTTTGCGTCTGTAACAGTTGTGCAGCATGATTATTCGTTTTATTACATTTTCTGTGACGTTATCTCTGTACTAATATTGTTATTAATTTACTGCTATATAATAATATTTTATAAAACGTTTCTACATTGTCGCAGTATAGGCGGAACACTATGTATGGACCTATCATATTATATATGTGATAAATCAAATATTAAATAATTATTAATTAGGAATACTATTTTATTTATAACTTCATGTTACTGTTTTGGTACGTTCCATTAGACGTTTGTCATAAACGCAGAAAATAAAGCCTTATTTTTACCGTGTGAGAAAAACATATGTGTATCTTATCTGTCGCCTTCCATACAAGATAAGACATGTCGGTGAGATGACCTTATACTGTGCTTCTATTTATTACGAGCGTATCACGACCGATCTTATCTCACTCGAGCGTGCGACATTCGACCGAGTTCAAGCGAGCGATTTAACTCCAATGCAGCACTCTGGTTCATGTCAACAATACAAATCCTTGGAAGATGGCGGACTCCATCTGCAGCATCATTTCTGGATATCTCTGTCACTGATCGAACTGAAGTTCTTCGGATGTCAACTCTTAATTGAAAGCAAATGCCTCGTTTCCACCTTTCTTGCAGTAGTTCGGTGTGGTAGGACTTCTCTCCCATAAGCTTCTTGTAACGCCCTAAAGCACTGAGCTGCACTTTCTCCTCTTGTAACATGGATTTTATGAATCACCTTTGTTTGTACCTACTGAACAATTTTTAAGGCTATATTACTTACTACAAGGTCTCCTTCCATCTGGTATTTCTTCCCAATTAACTTTTATCAAGGATTGTTCTTCTTTTCTTATGTATTTATTATGCAGATTGATTAACGAATATTGTGCCATACTCTAGGATCTGTTTTCTACATCACTGTGAAGAAGAAAGATCATATATAACCAATATGTGTCCGACTTTGAATAGTTTTGGATAAAATTAAGGTTCTTCCTTCCGTAAAACTCATCCTTGTGAACTTCTCTCTCTCTCTCTCTGGACGTCTGGAGCTGTGTGTTCAGGGCTATAGATAACGCAACACCGATACGTTTCTACCTAGCATCCGAACAACAGAAGTTACGGAATGCAGCGCGCACAGTTCACACTCGGGCGACTTCTTATATTGCTACAGAAAGTGGATGTCTTTGAAAACAGGGTTTAATACAGATTTTTCAGGCGAATAATAATGTGAATGTTCTTTAATGAATTTATAATACACTCTGTACCAACCTCGTAAGTAATTTAAATGCTTAAACCTTCATTATTTACACGTTTATTTTAAGCATTCAGGAGGGTGTAACTCACTTTTAAAAAGTATGACATATATTTTTATGCTCGACCATGCCGAAATGTAGTAATTATACACCTGGTAGCAGCCCTTTAATGGACCTCATTAAAGTACACCTATTCATTAAAGTTCAGGTGTTCCACCAATCAGAAAATACCATTGTAGCAATATGAAAGCGCAAGTATCGATTATTCTCGGATATGCAACCGAAAGACAACAATAAATCAATAAATCACCTATATTTGAAATAAAGTCAGTTCTGTTACTATAATAATAATTAGCGTTAAATTGTAAATAATATTCAAATAAATTCAATTTGTCATCTCGTTTTTCAATGTAAAGGTCAATGTCGACATCTGTTTCTCGGAAAAAAAATCAATACTTTCGCGTCTGCGCACATCTCACAATTTACGAGGTATTGCACAAGGTCAGTTCCGCTCCCCAGTCAGATAAGAATAACACGAATACTTATGAATAATTTCAAGTTAGAAATATGGTCGAGCATAAAACGTCGTATGAAACTTGACTATAATGGTAATTAAGACGCTCGTATGAAAATTATGAAACTCGCTTGCGCTCGCTTCATAAACATACTCGCGTCTTAATTACTACCGCTATAGGCTCGTTGCATAATGTATTAATACCAACTTTTTTCATCACAATGAGTCAGAAAATACATCAAAGAATATTGCACAATCTTCATGTAGGCATATATTATATCCTAACCAGCCCGGTCTTCTACTTCCAGTTAGTGCTACAACATCTGTTTCTTAATTCTCTATTCTTCCTAATTCGCAATTATCCGTTTTGTTCCATGCGGTCAAACATTTTTCTTAATAATTTATGTTCAAAAATTATCTGCATTATTTACTTTTGACGGGAAACCTTTTAAAAATAGATACTTTATCACCCACCGATACTAAATTTTTATCAAAATTGAATTCCTTATCTTGTAATAATAGTAATAATAATAATAATAATAACAATAATATTAATAATTATTATTATAATTATAATAATAATATAATAATAATTATAATAATAATAATTATTATTATTATTATTATTATTATTATTATTATTATTATTTATACTGGCGGAGGTAAGGCCATAGGGCCTTCTCTTACACTCTACCAGGTCACAAAGTATACAAGCAGTTAAAATTTAACAAAAAGTTAAAGAACAGAATACTAACATATTACAAAAAGAAAATAATAATAATAATAATAATAATAATAATAGCATAATAAAATCGACACTAAACAACATGAGAATAATACCATATTAGAAAAAAAAGGAAGTAAAATACATTGGAATATAGTCAAAGTAACTCATTTAGTACAAATGGTTAATATGGAAAAACGTAAGGAAGAATATATCAAAATGGAATGTAATAAAATAATAATAAAAAATAAAAGAAATACGAAAATTATATAAAATTCACGATAAAAAAGGCTATGGTAATAAATTCATCGGCTGATAAAGAGAACAAAAAGGGGAAAGGAATGAAAAAGAAATATACAGCCTATATTTTTACAAAACTATGCCAGAGAAAAGGGCTTATAACTGAAAGGAATCTAATTCAAAAAGTGCAATTTTAATTTATTTTTGAAACTAGACAATGTCCGACAGTCTCTGACATGTTGTGGTAGAGAGTTCCAGAGATGAGCTGCAGAGACGGTGAAAGATGAAGAGTAGAAGGATGTTCTGTGTTTAGGAATGGATAGTGTGATATGGTGTTGTGAGCGAGTATCTATTTCGTGATATGAGGACAAATGTTGAAAACGAGAAGCTAAGTAGCTAGAGTTAGAGGTTTGAAGAATATTGGAGAGTAAAGTGAGAGAGTGAATAGTTCTTCGCTCTTTGAGACGGACCCAGAACGGCATATTTAGTGAAGGTGTGATACGGTCAGATCTACGGACGTTGTAAATAAATCGAACACATGCATTATGAACACGCTGTAGTCTGTCTGTCAGTCTCATGTTAAGGTCAGTGTAGAGAGTGTCACAGTAATCAAAATGACGCATCAAGAGCGACTTCACTAAATTCTTCTTGAGAAGCAACGGAAGGAAATTTCGAATTCTTTTTAGTGTGTGAATTTTCATAAAAATTATTTTACATATATGTGTGATTTGAGTAAGGTGGGTGCTCCTGTTATGGCCATGTTCCTGATATGGCCACCCCCCCTATTGTGAGTTAGTTAACCAAAAAATCCGCTAAATTGCAGCAGCATCCAGTGAAAGGGCATCCTGGTATGTCACTTGATCGTTTTCCATCCAGTCAGGTTGAGCAATATGGCGTCAGTTGCCTGTTTTGCGGTTTTTATGTGACCTCTTCTTATTTTTCTCTGGTAAGTCTCCTTTGTTTTATGCGTGTTTTTCAAAGACTTGTTTCATGAAAACCATAGTACTCCATTCAGTTTTTAATGTTATGTTAATTGGTGTTGTAGTTGATGGCGTATCTTTTATGAGTTGTTCATAATCAAATGATTTTCGTGAAAGCTTACCTGCTCCTGATATGGCCATATCAAATGCACCATGGCCATATCAAGTTCATTTCACTTTTATTCTTTCACCTGACAAATTTACATGCCTTATAGCTGGGATTACGCAAAAATGTTGTATTTTAAGAAATACAACTTAATTTTTTATGGAAAATCCTGTTTTGACTACACTTTTGAATTATAAAAAAGATTATTAAGTGTAATGTTTATTCATTTTACACCAAAATTATTTAATTTTAACACAACTGCGCTATCAAACTGAAAACAATCACGATTTGTAGAACATGGAATAAGGGTGTCCATATCATGTGCACATGTTCCTAATATGGCCACTAGGTAGACTTTTTGGACACTTAAAGCTATTTTTATGAGGAAAGGAAATTGTTTTAAGAAAGTCCATTAGACTGAGAACGAGTAAGAAAAAAGTGGTTTACATTTTTTTTCAAAATGGCGGCTAGAAAAATTCTCAAATCTTAGCATGGTCATATCAGGGACACCTACCTTATTCCAACTAATACACAATAGAGAATAAGCTTAACTTCTTATCACCAAACAAGGAGCAATTATTTTTTAAAGAGTTTCTATGGTAACCACTATCACGTTTGTTTATAACGAATATCCAACAGTAACCATGTATACCAATAACCTTAGCATAGCAAATTAATCCAACGGATACATAGTATTCGCTAGACCACAGAGGATAACACTCCCTCCCCCCGCCCCCAAGTATTTCAAGCCGATAACCCTATAATGGTGACAACGTCAGTTACTCTCTATCGAGGACATTTAATTGACTTGTTAATGTAGTAAGTTATGGATTAATTAGAAATGAATAGATGTGCGGTTAGATTAGCTCGAAGATGGACGTACAATTATTTGTGGCCAAGTCATCGAATACCAGGAACCATTACGTTATTGCGGATTTTGATCAACTAATAAACTATCCCTCACACTCAACTGGAATTAATCTCTTAACAGAATATCACTCACCAAATGACCAATGACGCAGAGTTCATTCATCAAACAAAGTGATCGAATAACGTGAAATATGTCTGCAGTACTGAATCTTGTGCGGTGGAGTAGCGTTTTGTGGGACACACAATACGCACGTTACTGGGTTATAGTAATTTCTGAGTTTATATTATTGTTTTATAGAATAAATATCGGGTTTATTAAATTTATTTATTTATTTATTTATTTATTTATTTATTTATTTATTTATTTATTTATTTATTTATTTATTTATTTATTTATTTATTTATTTATTTATTTATTTATTTATTTATTTATTTATTACTTTGCTAATAATTATAACATAACATATAATATATACAGAAAAAACTTTAGCTCGCCCCTGATAGAGTAGAACTCGTGCTCAGGGGCGGATTCCTGAATTGAAATTAATAAGTATGCAATACAATTTGCCTTATGTCTGCTATGCAATTATAGTATACAAATTTAAATTTACAATTTTTCAATTTTTATAAAATCCATACATAATATTTTAAATTGAATACTAGAACTATTAGAATTGACAAGATTAGGATATTTAAATATAAATTTTTTGTATATTCTTGGGCCTAAATTTTGGTTCAAATAATCTTAAAGAATTCATACCTTTTGTTTCATAACTATGAGAAAACAATTCAAAATTATTTCGATTTTTATGTATGAATTTTATTAATACAATATAATAAATTTGTCTTACGTTAAGTACATTAAAGTCTAAAAACAAATTTGAGATGGAAAATCAATAGGAGTATGAAGACATATTTTAATTATTTTCTTCTGTAATAAATAAAGTGGATTAAAATTGGATATAAATGAGCTACCCCATCCTATAATTCCATACATAATTACCGATTGAAATAAAGTTAAATATATTGTGCGTAAGAAACTTATTGACAAGTAATTCCTCAATAAAACAAAATAATATACTATTTTACGTAATTTATTACGAAGGTAATTAATGTGTTGGTTCCATTTTAAATGATTATCGAAAATTATGCCTAAATACTTAACTTCAGAGGACAACAATCAGAATTATGTAATTTAATACTTAATATAGATGTAGGAGGTTTGTTACATATTTCAGATAATGAGAATGGAATAATTATGGTATTATTTTCGTTGATAGAAAGGTAATTTATGTCAAACCATTTTTTTTATTAATTTAAGTCCATTATTTGAATTATTATATGCATCATACCAAGTTTTTCCACCAAAAAGTAAAACTGTGTCATCTGCATAAGAATAGTGAAACAATACCTTACAAAATAATTATATAAATGCTATAATTTTTTTACTTATACCTAGGACATGTAACGTAATGAGAAATCATTCAGAAAAATAAAAATTAAAATTATGATGTAGCCTTAAATGGTGATGTAGCTGATATAATCGCCAGAGGAATGTAATAATCACATTGAAATGTATTAAAAATACTGGTTGAACAATTTATTTCCCGTCCGGATATAGGCAGCTTTTAGTTATCGCCTAGCGCGTTCACACACGCACGCTGTCTACGAAGACAGCGCACTTTCGGTGATTCGACAAACCACAAACTATAACTAATATAACATATTTTTATCAGTACTCGTATTAAGAATTAATGCAAGAAATTTCATTTATACGTTGTCCCTTTAAATAATCTTATGTGTACACTTTATGCTAAAATATAATATTATTTATTAACTTATACTTTTTCTTTTTTTATTTATTTTATTGCTAGTAAGTTTGAAATGAATACAAGTTAATACAATGTAAAATAAACTAGCCCACTCCTGAATGAATAAGACTCGTGCTCAGGAGGGGATTCCAATACAGACAAAAATAAAATTAAAATTGAGAGTGAAGACAGATTAAAAAGTGTTTAATATGTTTATACTCAAACTATAAATCCAATACAATTTTTTTATTTGTATTATGTATTACTTTATTATATTCTCAAACAATAAACGACATACATACGTGAATGTGTTTGAGAATTTTAAAATACATATTTTCTAATCTGGGCAGAGATTGAGAGAAATGTATATTTTATAAAACATAAACAACAAATCATGCACTGCTTCCTTGTAACGAATCCAACAGATAAGTCGTCAATAATTGTCCGCTCGTTGCAATGGTGGCCGTTGCGTCTAATATTTGAGACTTTAGACCCCTTTAATAGGGGGATAAAATCCATAGCAAGACATACTCAGGAGAGAAAACCTGTGGGTTCCTTGTCGTAGATTTTCAGCACGTAAAAACTGCGATATTCTTGTTAGAATTATAGGAACAAAATTTCCCCCTTCCATTTCTCACTCACGTAGAATTTTGCCTCTAAATAGTATTTGCAGTTGGGAGCGTCATTAAATAAAATGTTACACATACCAACAGACAAATTATCACTTTTATACTTTAACGTATATGGTCGACAAGCGAGTCCCAAAAAAGTGACAGGTTATTATTAATCGAATCCCTATAATAGCGTAAAATTTTTATGGTGTCCGTGATTGTTGCTGTGAGATGGTTGGATTTTAAGCATGTTTGGGGTTTGAAATTCTAATAGGCTATTTCTTTTCATTTCCATCTTTCCATTCCCCGTATTTAAATTTAATAAGCCGGCGCCCTCTCGTTAAGTACTTCATAAGCGCTTCCTCATTCCATGAGGCTTAGCCTCCAAACAACAATGCAATTGATATGAGTATACGAAAGATTCACTAATGAATATGATGCTAATTAGTGGTTGTTTGCAATATAATGAAAAATAATGCCGTTATAAAAAATTGGACTTCATTTAGAAATTAATACCACAGTTAAGTACTTATAATTAGACTAATTACATTAACCCCTTCAGGTCTGATGTACATTATAGTGTACATTATTTCTTTTTTTCTCTTTTGGAATGCCTTCGCTACTTTTAAATATTTTGAAAAATTCAATGTGATATAAATGGAGAATATTATTTTTGAAACATTTCTATACCTGGATTAAAAATAAAATTTAAAAGTTTGGGACCTCAGGAGTCAAAATTGTCCCCAAATTTTCATTTTTTATGTGAAGACTTGATTTGGGAATTTTTGATCCCCAGAATGATTATGTGACCGGTTTTTTTTTCAATTTTTTTAAATATAAATTCAGGTCTGAAGGGATTAATTTAACAATTTCTTCATTTTATTCTTCTCACATTTACTAACAACTCTCCTTCGTGTACCAATAAAATTAATTAATTATAATGTTACATTCATTTGTTTCCACTTCATATTTTATCACTGCTTTCTGGATTCAAAATTACTTTATTTAAAACGCATAGGGCCTAATTTAAGTAATTCAAGGTCTACTTCAATTAATGACGTCACAGTATTAACAGAAAGTGTGGATAGATTTCTCAAATGTTAAGCGTATAAACGTTTTACGTAAAATTTTCGTTACAGAAATAGCATAGGCCTAACAGAAGCGTGCGACTTTGCTGACTCTTTTTTTGTGTTCTAGTGATATTTAACTTATTTTATATATATCTATAATGTGATAAGATGAGCTATATATATTCATAATTTTCCTTACTGTGTGTACTTAAAAATATTGTATTCATTCTATGCTTTGTACTGCACTATTTTATTACTATTATTATTATTATTATTATTATTATTATTATTATTATCATTATTATTATTAGTATTTTTATTTTTTATCACTATTATTATTATTATTATCAATAATTGTATTATTTTTTATACTTTGTATGTCTCATTTATTTTGACCTCCTGTTCACATTTTATTATGCTTTTTTCTTTCTTTCTGTATGTTATATATTATGTCTGATTTCTACTTACTTGTTCTTTACATTTTATTATTATTATCTTAGTAAGTTTTGTGTGTAAAATTGTAGTGTCCTTTTTAAATTTGTAGTGTTTTTTGTAACGCAGTTTTACTCCTGGTTGAGTGTTAGAGAAGGCCGTATGGCCTTAACTCTGCCAGGTTAAATAAATCATTATTATTATTATTATTATTATTATTATTATTATTATTATTAACGACACTGTATAAACTACTAAGTTATTTTGCGTCGATCGGATTGGTGATAGCGAAATGAGGCCGAGGATTAGCTACAGTTTACCTGATATTTGCCTTACATTTGGAGAAAGCTTCGGAAAATACCTAACCAGGTAATTACCTCAAGCGGGAATCGAACCCACGCCCGAGCGTAACTCCGAACCAGCAGGCCAACGCCTCAGTCGACTGAGCTACGCCGGTGGCCTATAATCAAATTGCGAAGTTATATTAGTATCATACTTAAGACAGTTTCATTTGTTCATATTACGTTTCTAAGTTTAGCCTTGTAAACTTTCTTTTCACAGATGACTTACGCGAGATTTTACAATGGACAAGAATTTAAAATGCTCACAGATATAAATTTAAAAATACAAAATATGAGCAGGTTAACTGCAGATTACAGTCAACTGCGATCTGTAACTGTTGCGAAAATGTTGTTGCGACTACAAAATGAAATACTAGTCAATTTCCCTTCCTCTCCTGGTGCCATGTTTCTCAGTATTTCACGGTTGAAGATACGGGAACGAATGCTAGCCCCATAACTGCAAATCTTACTTGTCAGGAGAGGAGTGAGAAGGAGAAACGGCGAGATTTCCGCATTGGAGGAAGAATAAATGCAATTGTTGTGACCACAAATGATAAAATAAAATGAATACTCTTCTTCATTTTAGTACAGTGGCTCGCCGTTATGAGCGTTGTTTCTCCTCGAGTTAAAATTCTGGAAAGTGCGATTGTAATAAATGGTAGGCAGAAAAATGTGGGTAGATCTTTTCAGGAACTCCCATTTTCCCTGTCACCATAATCATTATAATAATTAGGGGCTGCAAGATTAGGGGTTGCAAGACAATAAACACCTTTAAAAACAGCTTAAAAGATAACCTTATTAGCATTTCACTCCAATCTTA
Organism: Periplaneta americana; assembly: GCF_040183065.1. Classification (NCBI taxonomy): domain Eukaryota; kingdom Metazoa; phylum Arthropoda; class Insecta; order Blattodea; family Blattidae; genus Periplaneta; species Periplaneta americana. The sequence continues at coordinate 38,853,402 of NC_091123.1, forward strand.
CTGATTTAAACTCTCACTGACTGCATTGTTACGGTACTTCTTCCTTTAGACATCATCCTGATAGTGCTGCATTTTCAAAATTGTCTCATAATAATCTCTTTCTATTATCTAATATTATTTGAAATATATTAACATTCTATGTATTTTAGCTTAATTCTGCTACACAGTTTATTTCAGTGTTTAATTAATAGTTCATAGTATTTTGTTGTTTAATTCGTAAATAACTCTTGTATACATGTAATTCTCATCTAAATCAAATTGTTGAATTCTTTGTAAGTTCATGCATATGTATATATACTTTTTGCTTACGGCCTTAACACTGCCAGCTAAAATAAATCATCATCATTATTATTATTATTATTATTATTATTATTATTATTATTATTATTATTATTATTATTATTATTATTATTATTATAAGCTCTAATTCTTCTATGCACGAACATTTATTATTCTTTTGTATAACAACGCTATATGAAGTACTAGTTATTTAGCGCCGTTGAAATTTTTGATAACGTATGAGGCATAAGATTCGCCATGGATTATCTGATATTCGCCTTACAATTTGAGAGAACCTCGGAAAAAATCCAACTAGATAATCAGCTAAACCGGGAATCGAAACTACGCCAAAGTGAAACTTCAGAACAGCAAGCAAATGAGCTTAAAGTCTCAGCCACGCTGGATGACTGAACCATGATTGTTTAATTTTAAAGCAGCGTACGGACATCTGGAACTACTATCACAGGACACATTGTGTAATTAAAATTTCTTCTTACAAAATTTCATCATAAACATTTTCGTCTCCTTTTCATTCAGGAATCATACTCTGTAGTCCGTTTGTGCGAATTTTGGAACACTCTGTACAATGATATTACTAATTGTGCATCTGAATAAAAATAAACTGTAGCTATACCTATTTCAGTTTTAATCATTTTGCAAAAAAAAAAGTATGGATAACTTTCATACTTCCCAGAAATGAAACATCTCACTTGAATTATAAATTTTACGGTTCAAGTGAATGTTTAAATTTGATTTGCATAAATTAACATAAAACATCTACTCGTATACTGAAATTGGTTTCTAATTTTTGTGGAAATATTGAAAGTGGTAATGATTTACAATGGATTATCACATAGGCCTAACTTTCTTCACAGCAGAGAAAGTAAAGACTGTTATATGGATATAGTAAATTAATTTCTCTGGTCATTGTAATTTTTAAATTATAGCTTAGAACAGTAGTTCTCAAATTAGGGGCCGTGAACCAATGGAGATCGCGTAAAGAGCTGAGGGGGTCGCGAGGTGATCTACAGAATAGAAGAAAAAAGTCTTATTGATATACAGGGTGTTTCAAAAATACGGGGCATAATTTCAGGTATGTATTTCCCACATGTAGACAATCAAAATAGTTCATTACAACATGTGTCCGGAAATGCTTTATTTCCGAGTTATGGCCTTCACAACATTGAAATTCACCGGAACGTTTTCTTTCCGCAGGTCGTTGCCGTCAAAGGAGACATTAAGAGGGCACTCTGACAGTTCATTCCGAGGCGAAGGTTACATTCAGTGTTGTGTAGGCGTTAGACTGTGCGACATGTATTCAAATCAAGAGCTGGCAGAGATACACTTCATGTACGGTAAGGCGGACGGCAATGCTGCGCTGGAGTTTGGGATCGTGTTCGCAGGTCAATGAGACATCGATGTGAGGTCTGTATTCAAGCAGGAGGTGGACATTTTGAACATCTTCTGTAATGACAACGACCTGCGGAAAAAAAAAAAAACGTTCAGGTGAATTTCAATGTTGTGAAGGCCATAACTCGGAAATGAAGCATTTCCGGACACATGTTGTAATGAACTATTTTGATTGTCTACATGTGGGAAATACATACCTGAAATTATGCCCCGTATTTTTGAAACACCCTGTATATTTATGTTGAATTTATAAATATAAACATAAACAACGTTGATCATAAATACCAAAACGTTTCAGTAATTTCTTCATCCACTCTTCATCAGAGCTTCATTTCTTATTCTCTCTGTCCACTTCACACACTGCATCCTTCTCCTTATCCACATTTCAAATGCTTCTATTCGCTTCTCTTCACTTCGTCATAAGTCCATGTTTCTGTTCCATACAATTCCACACTCCATACAAAGGACTTCACTAGTCTCTTCTTTAGTTCTTTTCCACAGGTCCGCAGAAAATGCTCCTTTTTCTATTAAAAGCTTCCTTTGCGATTGCTATCCTCCGTTTGACTTCTTGACAGCAGCTCATGTTACTGCTTATAGTACACCCCAACTATTTGAAGCTGTTCACTTGATCTACTGCCTCATTTAGAATTCGCAAGTTTATCTTCTGTATTTATTTTTTCCTATGACCACGCTCTTCATCTTATTTGCATTTATCTTCATCCCATATTGCTCACCGTTGTCATTTAGCTCCAGTAGCATATCCTTTAGTATCATTTCCTCTTCTCTTAACAAGTCCATATCATCAGCAAATCTTATGCACTTTATTCTTTTTCCTCCTACTATCACTTCTCCCATGTTCTGAAAACAGTTCTTTACTAAATCCTCCAAGTAGATGTTGAACAGGGTAGGTGATAAAGGATATCCTTGACGTACTCCTCTCCCAATTTCAATTCCTTCTGACATTTCTTCTCCGATCTTGACTTTGACTCGTTGTTTCATATGAAGATTAATGAACAGTCTTCTCTCTTTGCAATCCACACCAATTTTGGGCCTATATTATTGTTGACAGGCGAGGAAATTCGAGTTTAGCGTGTGAATTACACTCTCAATCTATGTAGGTTTAAGCACCAGGTAGATAGAAAAATATATATAAAATATTCGTTTATATGCGCTAAAAACTGAAATATAGAATACATTAACCCCTTAAATATGCATATGTTTATATATGCACTATAAAATCTTGATCTTTGTTGATAAATTATTTGAATGCATTTATGCAATGGAAGCATATGATTTGCAACTAAGGAATAATATATGCGAATATGCTAAAATCCGCCCCCCAATCATTAATAATAAACATCGGTTAAGTGTATTTAAATAAAGAATGCATTTTAAATATAATTTTAATAATATACAAATGAAATATTTAATTTCAGATTAAATAAAATTGTTTAAATTAATAGACCTAAAAGCCATTGTGTATTCATGTTTATATGCATTTCAATATTGTAAGGTTAGTAACTATGGTTTTGTTTCACAAATAATAGAACTAAAAGTTTTTACGTGCGTACTAATGTAAAGTGAATATTAATTTCGCTGGGAAAAAAGTATAAATATACCCTTAATTTAATTAAATGTAATTTTCACAAAAAAACACCTGATTTATGTCAACTAGAAATGAATTTATTAACTTTCAAGGTTATACTTCAAAACACACAAATTCTATAATTAATTGTATGTTTTTCTACAGACCTATACGCATAAAAAATATACAGAAATTTGTTTACTAACATAAAGCAAAGTACAAATTGGTACTTACTTACTTACTTACTTACTTACTTACTTACTTACTTACTTACTTACTTACTTACTTACTTACTGGCTTTTAAGGAACCCGGAGGTTCATTGCCGCCCTCGCATAAGCCCGCCATTGGTCCCTATTCTGAGCAAAATTAATCCATTCTCTATCATCATATCCCACATCCCTCAAATCCATTTAATATTATCTTCCCACCTACGTCTCGGCCTCCCCAAAGGTCTTTTTCCCTCCGGCCTCCCAACTAATACTCTATATGCATTTCTGGATTCGCCCATACGTGCTACATGCCCTGCTCATCTCAAACGTCTGGATTTAATGTTCCTAATTATGTCAGTTGAAGAATACAATGCGTGCAGTTCAGTGTTGTGTAACTTTCTCCATTCTCCTGTAACTTCATCCCTCTTAGCCCCAAATATTTTCCTAAGCACCTTATTCTCAAACACCCTTAACCTATGTTCCTCTCTCAAAGTGACAGTCCAAGTTTTACAACCATAAAGAACAACCGGTAATATAACTGTTTTATAAATTATAACTTTCAGAATTTTTGACAGCAGACTGGATGATGAAAGCTTATCAACCAAATAATAACAGGCATTTCCCATATTTATTCTGTGTTTAATTTCCTCCCGAGTGTCATTTATATTTGTTACTGTTGCTCCAAGATATTTGAACTTCTCCACCTCTTCAAAAGATAAATTTCCAATTTTTATATTTACATTTCGTACAATATTCTCGTCACGAGACATAATCATATACTTTGTCTTTTCGGGATTTACTTCCAAACCTATCTCTTTACTTGCTTCCAGTAAAATTCCCGTGTTTTCCCTAATCGTTTGTGGATTTTCTCCTAACATATCCACGTCATCTGCATAAACAAGCAGTTGATGTAACCCGTTCAATTCCAAACCCTCTCTGTTATCCTGGACTTTCCTAATGGCATACTCTAGAGAAAAGTTAAAAAGTAAAGGTGATAGTGCATCTCCTTGCTTTACAAATTGGTGTTTAGAAAAAATAACACAATTTCATTGCGCACTTCAAAAATAGGGCCTACTATTTCTCACCATGATAATAATATGATTGTTAAAATGGATTTTGCTTATACCAAATGCTTGCTGGAATATCACTTGCATTAATAGCTACTGGTATCTATAAAATACCGTGGAAAATGGGTGCTAGATATATAGGGACAGGTTTAAAAAAACAATAAAATTGAATAAATTTTCCATTGAGGTAACAGACTGATATAGTTAACATGTGACGACTGACGTTTAGAAATAGAGCAATATGATAAATTCAACTCTAAACCGAGACAATGAATAAGTTAAAGTCCTGGATTCCACGAATTCTGTCTGTGGAAAAATAACACACTCTCCTTCATAACGACAGTACAGAGTTCTAGATTGATATTGACAAAGCAATGCAGTTAACAATTTTGATGTACTTCATAATTAGTTCCATAACATACGTATATATCAGATCATACTCGAGCGAACATGTGTATTAAGGGGACTGGGTAGTCTGACTGGCTTTTGTGTTATTTCCCTTTCAACTTTTGAATCTATCAATTTACAACTTTTACAGCGTACACACAATATTTGCAGGTATATTTTGGCTTTAAGATTATCTTTCTATCTGACATACTTTATTTTATAAAAAATTTTAAACCTGAAAAATATTAATTAAGTTAAAAAATAGGTTTTTAGGAACATTTTCCTCATAAACCCTTTGCAATACAGGACCCTAAAAATTCAGGCATATTTCCAATGCAGTTGACTATATTTGTCGCTATTTTCATCACGTTATGAATATTCATTCTATAGAAAAAAAATAATTAAAAATTGTAATATTTTTTCATACTTTTCTGGCTGTAAAATCAATAATAATTACAATAACTATCTGAATGTCGCCAGACTTCTTCACTACCACATGAAATAGAAGTATGCAAAATTTCAGCCTCCTAGCTTGAGTAATTCCTGAGAAAGATGTTCCTAAAAATATCCATGTTTTTTAACTTAATGTAATTATTATTTTTCAGGTTTAAAATTTTGTATAAAATCATGTATACGAGATAGAAAGATAATCTGGATAAATCGTAAAACAGCGAACGCCAGTAGGGGAAGTTATCTCCACCCTCGCCGCTCGGCACCTCGCTCGCCTCCTCTCTCTCTACTGTCTCTCTCTACTATCTGCCCCGCTTCGGTGGATCACTGCCTACCGCCTCGCACGTATTTCATATTTTACAACACAATACAATCAAATTATGTGCATTAGACAACAACCACATGTAATGTGCATTTTTTACAACACAATACGTTTTTTCCTCGAACTAACATAACACAACACAAACAATACAACCAAATTATGTGCAATAGACAACAACCACATGTAATGTGCATTCCACACTCACCTGTTAACTTCGCACTGTCCTCGAAGTAACACAATTGTCAATATCCAACGACACACATTGCATTCCTGCAATACGTTATGGCAGTTCCCTTGAACATAAATAGATTCATTTTCCCTTCTACCATCAACTCGCCTCGGTAGCCGAGAGGTCTACAGCGTGACCAAAAAGCGTACGTGCGTTTCGTTAGGAAGTTAGGAAGATACACCGATCGAATACTACCCTCTACAAAGACATAAGAAAAAAAAATAGAGAGACATAAAGCAAGGAAGAGAGGAGAGGCTGGAGAAAGAGAGGAGAGACAGAGGGAGACACGACGAAGTCCTCTTTTGCTTCATTCACTCTTTTAGTTCCACTTTCCTCCACTAGATGTCACCCCACCCTAAACCCCTATTTCCACTCTTTCCCGCTAGAATGTGTGGTGAGCTTGTAGGGGAAAAGTGGAAAGGTCGTGGGCGGAGCTTAGCGTTCGTTCTTTTACGATTTTACCGATAATCTAGAAACCGAAATATACCCACAAATATTGTGTATATGATGTAAAAAATGTAAAGTGATATATTCATAAGTTAAAGAGTAACAACATACGTTTAGACTATTCAGTACCCTTAAAGGAACTAGGTATTGTAAATATCTCAATAAATATAGTTTCTTTTTTTTAGCTTTAAAATTCAGCATTTCTTTTAATTTAAGTATAGGCCTAATTAGGTTTATATTGTTACGAGTATTTTTGTGTTTTAAAATTATATTTTTAATTACAGTATGTGGATAATATAATGAAAATATTTATTCAGATTTTTATTAAATTATTATGCAGACCTACAAAAACAGAAAAATGTTGGTGCGAGAGCCAGTACCAGCAGAATAATTTTCTCAATTTAAAAATCGTTTATATTCCCTACCATGGAATATACCAAACGAGGTAGGCTTATTCTAACAAAACTTTCTTCATAATGTCTGTAAAGTAAATATGGGAATATCATTCTTTTCCTTCCTGAAATTAAATAAGAAAATAGCCACCAAGCATATTAACGCGTTTGTTACAAATACCGTTGGTGCTGCAACTGGAAGATCAATAAAGAATGAACTGAATGTTGATTTACTGACTTTATATATTCAGACGAAATGTGTCGTAATAAAGCTAACTTCCATCAGGCAATATAATGAGTAATTAATCCACATAAATATATCCCCATACGGGTTTGTGGTTTTCATTATAAACTTCAAAGGATTTAAAAGTAAGGGTTTTTGGTGCGTGTTAATTAATACAAAATAAAGAACAGTCTTTTTTTTATCGATAGTTCGCTACCGTTCTGCAGCTAACATAATTCTTATTCAGTAACCGAAATGTAAGGGAAAAGCAATTATACGCATAAAAAAACTTTTAAAATTCCGAGAACATGAAAAGAAATGCTCCAATTAGGAATGCCATTAACCAACCCTTTGAAGCAAGCTGTTATAGCGAGCAAGAGGAGAGGGGCAGAAAGAAGACTAATGAACAACATAAAAATATTTTATTTTTCCTGGTTAGTAATGCGAAATGAATGTCTGTGCTTCGACCACAATCACAGCGGTAAATAAAAAAAGCACTGCTTTGTAAGGTTCACTTCAGAACCTGAATTATTGTACAGCGTGATTTGTTTGGAATTAAATACTTCAGTAACAGTTAACTGTTATAAAGTACGATTCAATACGATTGCGTCCCCCCCCATTGCCAGTATTAAAAATGATCTCATCTGAAATGAATGCTACATTTAGCTTATACAAGGCATGGAAATTGAGGTACTGTAACTTTACTATTTCATAGACCATAAGAGATAACTTCTTACTCTTTTTCTTCTTCTTCTTCTTCGTTTCGTTTATTGATTTATTTACACACATTTTTGTCTAAAAATCCGATTCACCTGATTTCTCTTTCCTTTCCTTTATGCGAAGAACAAATAAAAATAGCCTACATTACGGTTAGGTATCATGTTTTATGATGAATGATAATATTTTATTTCGGTATAAAATTTGATTAATTTCAGTATTATTTCGCACAAAGAAACATGAACTCGGTGTTAGCCTATAGTTACAGTCACTGTATGTGATAGTCAAATTACGTCGCTGGTTCAGGATCTAGCTGAAGAGGTAGATAGAGGCGGAAGAATCGATGAAGTTGTGATTGATTTTTCGAAAGCATTTGATTTGGTGCCACATGACATATTAATAGAAAAGTTAAGTAGGCTAGGAATAGATAAAAGAGTGGTGCTATGGATCCAAGAATTCTTAAAAGGTAGAACCCAGAGAGTTAGAGTAGGTCATGAAATATCGGAAATTGGAAATATAAGTTCAGGGGTGCCACAGGGCAGCGTTCTAGGTCCATTACTCTTTATAATATACGTAAATGACCTATGCCAGAATATTACATCAAATGTGAGGCTATTTGCAGACGACTGCATTATCTATAGAAAGATTAGAAATAATTCAGATGTAGATGCTATTCAAACAGACTTGAATAACATTTATAACTGGGCGTTGAAGCATAGGATGAAAATAAATGGTTCTAAAAGTAAATCTATAACATTTTGTAAAACCCGAGAGGAAACTAGTCTTAATTACGAATTCAGTGGTGTTGTAATTCCGCAAGAACAATGTTGTAAATACCTAGGAGTGTATTTAAACTCCAAACTTTCTTTGGGGAGAGCATGTTGATAATGTTACGGGTAAGCATGGAGGGCACTTCACTTTATTATGAGAATCTTGAGAAAGGCTAGCCCCAATTCGAGGGAAATAGCATATCTAACGTTAGTGCGACCGTGAATGGAATACGGAACTTCATGTTGGGATCCCTATAGCATATATCAGATAAATTCCTTACAAAGAATCCAGTATAGGGCAGCTAAATTTGTTAAAGGTACGAGAGAAGATGGAAACTATACGATAAAAGAACTTAAATGGGAAACTTTGGAAAACAGACGTAGGAAAACTAGAATAACATCATTGTATAGAGCACATCTAGGTCAGAAAGCATGGGTAGACATAACGGCTCTGTTAGAAAAGCCAACGTACTATGGTAGGAACGATCATGATTTTAAAATCAAATGTAGGAAACAGAAAACGGATGTAGGTAAATTCTCATTTTTAAATAGAACTATAAATGATTGGAATGACCTACCTGCAGCGGTCTTTGATGGCTGTCCTTCCTTAAGGAGATTCAAGATTAACTTAAAAAGTTGTGTATAAAGTGCAAATTAAAATTAAGGTGGCATTTAACATTTAATTTTTTTAAGGTGATATGTATTAATTTAGCCTGACGAGGTACTCCCTTGGTTTGAATTGTAAATTATTTAAAAATAGCGTGTAAGAGGGCCTTAGATTAGAAATGATTAGCTTAAATGTAGTTCTGTTTATAAGTATGCATAAGGATGTAATTATTTGTCTTATTTGAGCTGTTGTATCAGTGAAGCGTGGTGAGTCAGTGAAGTTATGGTTTTACAGTGCAGTGAATAGTTCCGATCAGTGATAATTTATAGCGTCAATGAAATGTGTTCTATAGTGTCAGTGAAATGTGTTATAGAGTGTCAGTGAAATGTGTCCTAATGTGTCAGTGAAATGCGTCATAGTGCCACTACAGTGAGTGAGATGAGAGTAAAGTGAAAGACTATTGAAACTTATGTAGGGTCTATACATATGTAGGTTGTATTGTAAAATTAGATATTTTATATTTTATTATTAATTGTAATTATTGTGTTAAATTGTATTGTGTATATAATTGTATTGTGTATTGTATAATTGTATTGTGTATTGTAATTTCATTGTGTATTGCTTATATTGTGTATACCACTGCCACCGGGTGCTTGCCCACTTGCAGTGTAAATAAATACATACATATACAAATATTTTTTTTTCTATTTACTGTAGTCGTACAAAATATACTACAGATTATTTATACAAAGACAAGATGTCTGTTTCAACGCTATCTGAAAGAAATTTGTGCAGCTTAACAACACCTAACGATACTTACCTTTTGTGTATAGAAGTTAGTATAATAATCCCATATGTTTTGTGTCAATATAAACTAATAGGCACCATAAAACATTTCAGGCTATTAAAACCAGCTTTTATGTACCTAAAATAGTCTCTAAATTATCAAACTGGAGCTAAAATACGATTTTATGCTCCTAAATTTTTTTCTATCAAAATATTCTTCCAAAATTTTATGTTGTGAAGCTTTTCATTTTGTCAGACAGAACCATTTTGTAAGTAGAAAACCTTTCCATGGGACATGTTCTTTTGTATTTCTTTCCTGGTATTTCTTCAATCTACAACCAAAGTACTACAAGACCTTTGAGCCATAGATATCCATCCCATGATATTCAAAGCTTTCTCTTCAATTGCTACACGAAAAAAAAATAAAAAAAAACATATTAACAAAATAGAAATAGACATTTTTAGGCTCTCAAATCTTAAAATAGGTAACAATGGGCCAGACAGACATTTTAGGCAGTATAAATTCACTTTAAGACGTTCATATGTAATGTAAAATGTAAAGATAACTAGTTGCAGTTTATCCCTGAAAAAAATAGTCATTTAGCCTGATATTCGACGTGTAGATTAATTACCATTACTGGATTACATCAGCTGCATATGTTAGGAAAACACTAATAGGGAAAACACTGAAGTTTTATTTATTTTGAAGTAAGCAAAGCGATAGGTTTGGAAGTAAATCCCGAAAAGACAAAGTGTATGATTATGTCTCGTGACCAAAAGATAGTACGAAATGGAAATTTAATATAAAAATTGGAAATTTATCCTTTGAAGAGGTGGAAAATTGAAATATCTTGAAGCAACAGTAACAAATATAAATGACATCCGAGAGGAAATTAAATGCAGAATAAAATTAGGAAATGCCTGTTATTATTCAATTGATAAGCTTCTGTTATCCAGTCTGCTGCCAAAGAATCTGAAAGTCAGAATTTATAAAACAATTATATTACCGGTTGTTCTGTATGGTTGTGAAACTTGGACTGTTACTTTGAGAGAGGAACTGAGATTGAGTGTTTGAAAATAAGGTTCTTAGGAAAATATTTGGGGCTAAGAAGGATGAAGTTACAGGAGAATGGAGAAAGTTAAACAACACAGAACTGCACGCATTATATTCTTCACCTGACATAATTAGGAACATTAAATCCAGACGTTTGAGATGGGCAGGGTATGTAGCACGTATGGTTAAATCCAGAAATGCATATAGAGTGTTAGTTGGGAGGTCAGAGGAAAAAAGTTTTTTGGGGTGATCGAGACATAGATGGGAGGATAATATTAAAATGGATTTGAGGGAGGTGGGATATGATGATAGGAACTGGATTAATCTTGCTCAGGATAGGGATCGATGGCGAGTTTATGTAAAGGCGGCAATGAACCTCCGGGTTCTATAAAAGCCATAACACTGTACTGTACTGTACTACTTGTACTGCGCTCCGTATCGACAGAAGCTTTCTGCGTAATCGGAGTCTGCGAACGGGTCGACCGAGGTCCTGGCTACCACGTTGCGGTTTCTCTACAATGTATTCATCTAGTCTCTTTTAGTTATATGTGTGCCAATTCTAAGAAATAAAACAAATAACTCTGTTCAAGTGTACCTTTTTTGCAATTGTTACGGTAGTTCTAAATAATAAATTCAGTGTTTGTAAGAGAGCAAGAAAATAACACAGAATTTGATAGCATCACTGGCTTTAGTTCCTGGTCTACATTTGTTGGAACAAAACAATCGCAGGCAAGCAACTACAGACAAAGCGCGTGAACTGATGTTTCAATCATCTCGGCGTTGCAGAAAGAAAAAGTCCGTTTTATCACCTCCACCAAGATCAATACTAGAGAACGGCCCCTTCTGGAGCCGATGCTGTTTATTTAATATGTCAACGACATCCCACCACGGGGAGAGGGGACAGTCATTATACGCAGATGTGTCACACACACGTCTCGATATCTTCCGGAAAACATGCCGACGTGTTTTAAGGACTCGAAACTACAACTCTTTCCCATCTCTTTGTATAATTTTAGATAAGTGAAACAAAACTGCTGTCATTTTCTTTATGCTGATACACCGATACCCGCTAGCAAAATGGAATTTATTTCCTAAAGATGTTATATTGATAGAAGGAATTCAAGAGAAATGATACCGAGTTTCAATTTTTTACGCATTTCAACTTATACAAAAACTTCACGTGGCCCAGATTTTAACAAAGAATTCTGAAATGAATTCTTTCTTTAGAGACTTGTTTTGCGTCACAAAATAAAGAATGATAAGATGTCCACGATAACAAAATACTCGTCAGTGAAAACAACTAAGTACGAAATAATTATGTACTGTAGAAATAGTCGTCACTTAAATTTTAGCTGTAATTCAAATGATAACCTTTGAGACTAAAGTCTAACAAACAAGATATTTTACATAGAAATGCACATAGAATATTTCCATTTATTTTTTTAGTTAGGCTATTATTATTATTGTCTCTTATTTAATGCCTTTCTAAGAATTGTGAGATTATCTAGAGTCGAATAGTTGATGATAGCGAGGTGATAATTTACTAGGATGAGTTCGATGACCAGCAATGGGTTATACAGGGTGGAAGTGAAATAACCTTTCAGATTGAAAGGGACGGTAGGTTACACGTAAATGAACAGAAAACCTATATTACGTCTTGTGATTAAATTCATGATTTATTAGAAAATTAAGTTTGAAGTTTCAGCAGTCCAGCAACATTGTCGCTAATGAAATTAGCGGATATTGAAATATTTTGTGCTAGAATAATATAACTACTCACAAGAAGCCGAGTACCAATTATTGACCAACTTTCTAATAAGTTTGCTTTTGAATTCAATTTTATTTCGTCAGTCCCTAATGCTAGCAGGTAGCGAATTCAGAGTCTTGGCAGGGCTTTTGTGAAAGAGGATGAGTAAGAGGAGATGCGATGGGATTGTATTCAGCGTATTCCGAATCTCACCGGACCGGTGGACATCAATGA